>NW_005187576.1:599482-613894 GCF_000239375.1 Pundamilia nyererei | reverse complement strand
TGTCTGCCAGGAATATGGGATGACCATCTCACAATGTTAATGCAGCTATGACTTCTATCTGCAGAGCAACCAAGTGGAGTGCAGCAATAACATCAATAGATGGTAGTAACACATTTAAAAAACAAAATGTTAGAGATTCCAACAATAAAGGAAATCTAGCTGAGCTGCAATAGTCCTCCAGCTGTTATCGTGACAGCAACAAGGAGCTTACAGCATGGAAACAAACAGGATGAATTGAAGCCGTGTGATATTGCCCTAGTTCAATTGCTATTATCACTCAGTCTATACAGTATGTGTCAGACTTGACGTCCTAACTTATGAGATTGATGGAAACGTGCCTTAAGGTAGCAAAGAAAACTGCTGCACTGCCATAAAACATCGTGAACTGGAGCCAAAAATCTTAAGAGCTGTATGGATGCTCCAGGCTGACAAAGAAAAGCCTTAAAACGGCTCTTCCATTGAATAACCTCTGTTCTCACTTCTCTCCTTCATTTACTTGAAACTGTGGTGTCAAATAATGGTTCAGCCTGAGAGCCTTGGCTCCAAAAGTTACTGTTCACCTTCAGCCTGAGAACAGAAAAAAATAAAATAAGGGCCGGGCAGGGGGCCATAACTGCTATTTTTCAAATGTGTTTGTCAGATTGCAACACATTCTTCCAGGCAGCTGGGCCACTCATCAGGTGACCGTGAGCGATGCAGCCCCCAAACCCCCACATCTCTTACTTTCATCGCTCCTTATTTGCTCAGCACAACAGAGACAGTTATAGAGCAGGACTTTCCGGAGTCCACTCCACCTTTGCTGCTTGTTTGCCTCTTAATTTCCACCTAGCTTGCAAGGAGGGTACCTTTAATTACAAGTCAATGCCAGCTCCCGGAGCACTATCTCATCAGAGTCTGCTATGACACTGATTAAATTGCTTCCGGCCCGCTGGGAAGCAGTTCCTGCCTGGATAAAGAAACTGCCTGTTTTATGCCATTTTGGAGCAGGAAGGAAGTCTGCGTGACCAGTGGGGTGCGTGTGTGGAAGAAGAAGAAAGACGGAAAAAGAAATCAGTGTTTGTTGCTTTTAAAAAGTGTCATCATAGACAGCAGATAAGTGTAATCGGTCATTTCTACAGCAAAGCTCTTTTTTCCCTTGATTCGTTTGAAGTGATTAGACATCATTGTTAAGTATCTTTTACCACTTTTTCAAGTTAAGCCCCTCCAGAGCTTTAGGTGCATGAAAAATGTGTTGTTCCTACAGAGCCTGCTGCGATCCCAGTGCTCATCATTAGCTTTCATGGCACAGGAATACAAATGCCTCCTCATCTGAAAGCTCACAGGAATCCTCTCTCACACAGAAATGAATTACAGCAGAAGGAAATAACACCTGTTTCCTCAAGCAACTCCATGAAGATCCGTGCCTCCAACTCTGCGCGTAAATCAACGTTTGTTTTTTTTTTTAAAAGAGAACAAAAATGAAGCAGGGCTCATTTCACACCTGTCGCTTTATCTCACCGTCATCTCCGCTCACTTGTATCTTTACACGTGCATTTGTTAAATTAATCCAAACGCGCTTTGTGATAAAGGAAGAGAGCCGCACTACAGTTGCACAATCCTGTCCTATTCAGCCTCTCTAACTTGTGTCCTCGGGGCAGTTTGGTCCAGCCAAAGCTACATTGACCATGTCTAATTCGACTCAATAGCTCAACCCCACCAATCTCTTTAATGCTGGCATTGTGATAGGGGGGTGGGTCGGGGGATTGGGGAAGGGGAGGGGGGGCTCCCGGGAGTGTCGAGGGAGCTGCGCACAATATGTAGACAACACACTTTGGGGAAGGACACACAAAAATGAAGATGATGGTGAAGATGGTTGCAGGGTCAGACAGAAGCCTTTTTTTACTCCATTCTTTTTTCTTTTTTTTATAAAGAAGGGGTTACGGTGGGGTCACGGCAAGCATCTCTTGTTATTGAGTATCTTCAATCATGCTTGAGAAACCAGACACAGGCAGAGAAAAGGTTTTCCATAGGAGGGAGGGCTGACCTCAGACCGGGGGGAAATGTGCATGCGTGTCTCTGTGTTTATGGGAAACATTGAGTGACAGGGCTGATGAGGTGGTGAGGTTGGCGGGTGGGCCGTCTGGATTATGTCCGATATCAAATCAGAGGCTGCTGCGGAATCGAGGCGTTACGGTGCCTCGGGGAAGCTGCCATCTGATATACTTGTAGCTGCAGACTGTCAGCCGAGATGCTCTGAGAGGAGGCAGAATAAAGAAAACGGCGACAGAGAGGAGAAGAAACACCGGATATGTCTGCACACATTTTACTCATAAGCTTGTGACCATGAAAGTACTGTGAGGACTGTGGGATATGCTCTGCATATAGTATCTGACTCCTCTTAGTGCTCAGTTTTCTTTTATTTCGTCATGAAGGGAATATGTCAGCGTCTTCTTTCTTCCCCGGTTCATGAATCTGTTTTCTAATAAATCATTTGCTGATATCTGCAACTGAAGGACATAATTGAAGTGAAAATGTCAACTGCTGTTGTCTTTCATCCAAATGCGGCGCGTCGTGTCATCCTAATTTCTGTCATAGGAGATAAAGTCAGTTCGTTTCTTATATTCTTATTAACTAGGCCCCTATATAATATCCACTCGATAGTTACTCTGCTTTTTCAGAAATGCATCAGTTAAATTACAATATTTTGTCATTCAGCTGGAGATGTGCAGCAATGCTCCTCCTGCAGACATGACAGCATATTTATAGAAGGGACTGCAATATTTCACACCTGATGCACACGAGACAGCAGGGAGGAAGGACGGGTTTATTAAATAGAAGTTATGCAACAAAGAAAAGGATTCATATTGCCTGCTTTTCTAAAA
This sequence comes from Pundamilia nyererei, assembly GCF_000239375.1. Classification (NCBI taxonomy): domain Eukaryota; kingdom Metazoa; phylum Chordata; class Actinopteri; order Cichliformes; family Cichlidae; genus Pundamilia; species Pundamilia nyererei. Next base: position 611,033 of record NW_005187576.1, on the reverse strand, counting down.
AAAAAAAACACACATTTTTATCATAGTTTTTAAAGACAAAACTTAGTTTTTTGTTGCTCATGAAAACAAGACTGACTGTTCAGTGTCTTAAAACTGGCGTTTTTCATAATATTCGCCAGTTTATTAAGCTAACTTTTTAAGAGATTTTGAGAAAGCAGTCTCTCTTTCTCTCTCTGCATGTTTACCCATGTAGAGCTGTAGTCTTCACCTCACTCCGACAATGCTGAAACTGTTTTGGGACTGCGACCACATCTGCTCTGAGACTGCTGTTGTGGTTTTAAGGGGGGAGAGGGAAACCAGAGCGCCTCCTCTGGTGCTGATTTGTGAGAATATTTGTGATTTAACACATTTTAACACATTTTAACACTGAATTTGGACACATGGATGAAATGATGCAGATATAGTAGACTTTAAACATTTTTAAACAAACCCTTACATCAGCTTTCTGCTAATGAAAACTATAAGCTGCACATAAATTGCCACCTAAAGCGAGTACGTGGACATCGTTTTGTCTGGAAGGGCTCGAGGTAGAGTTTTCTTGATCTGATTTGTGAGCACATATTAGTCATGTCTAGCCTCAAATTAATAATCTGTGTGCACTAATTAGCAATTTGTTCCATTAAATTAATAACTAGTGCCCTTGATGTGCAAAATCATGTCCTCATATTACATAATTTCATCTCAAATTAGGTTAATAGCATTAAGTTACTCCAGCAGTCAGAGCTGTTTGAGTGTGGCTGCTCAGTTAAAGAGTTTAGGCAGCAAAGAAATCTCGGTGTTTCATTGTAGAGGTGCCCACAGAATATCCCAGAATATAACGTAAGTGAGATCAGTCAGAAATCTAAAGTGGTAATGGTGCAATCAGCTGGAAAAATTAGTGATATTTCACAGTCTGTGTAATATTTCTTTTCTTCTATAGTGCAAAGGAGGATGTGTTGGTGGGGCGTTGAAACTGTAATTAGAATCAATTTGTTTCTTAGAACAAATCAGTATAGAGCACTCGCTTCAATAAACAGATCCTTTTACACTTTTGGCTTTGCAAACGCCCTCAGGTAGCCTCAGGCAAACGGCCCTAAATAGGTGATCAAACTCACGCTGGCCTCTTGGAAATGTGGAACTCAATTATACGGTGGATGTACTCGCAGCAAAAATCAGGTGAAGAGTATGATTTGACCAGGAGTGATTGTGCAAGAGTTTGATTGAAGGATAATGGGCTGAGGCCAGACAGACAGCTATTAATGGTCAATAGACGGCCAATCAGGCTATCATTACACGATTTGATTGACGCGCTGTGCCGAGGGGAGGCTTGGTCGAGGGTCTGTGTAACATAAGATACGCTGGGAAACGTCGAACCCCACACAGACTACGCAGACGGACAGGAATACAAATTCAAACCTCGTCTGCGTCTCACATCAAACACACACCTGTGAGTGCCAGCCATTTTATACCTTTCTACAACCCTGGTAGGTAATAATACACTGTGTCTGGCCCTCAGAAACTCTATTATGATTTCACTTGGCACTGTCAACCGCAGTCTCACACCTTCATTCACACACACAGAAACTATAATGTGATATTATCGACTGCATTTCTCTCTGTGTCTACCTGATACTGTTTCATTGTGTGAACTGGGAACCCCCCCCCCCAGGCCCGTATTGATTTGAACTCACCCAACTAGTTCAGAGAGCTGAGGGAATAAGAGACTGTTCAATTTTGGCCAACAGTTTCACATTAGAGCGCTACTATACAGGCTGAGCTCAGGTGCATTATAGGAAAACAGGGTGCAGCTGGCCTCACGAGTGAAGCAATCTCACAGCAGTTTCAGAAAACCATGTAAATGCCAAGGGTTAAGCACGAAACAACTGTTGCATAGGATTCCTGGGAGTCAGGAATGTAGAAAAAAAGAAATGTTCCAGTTAAAAAGCGTGTTTAATTACCATAAATAATGTCTCACCATATTCAGTGGAAACGGTCAATGGTCTGCAGGCCCTCGAGCATGAACGCTGCAATGATTTTGAACATAAACTGCGTGGATTTCACTGTCTAATTGCAAAAGTTCAGATATTACATCAGCCCTCTTAAAAAGGAAAGAAGGGACAGATGTTTCTCCTTTAAATGGTCTGTGCAAGCAAATGCCTAAACCTCCAGAAAAACACCAAGCTAAAGTGATAGATTCTAAAATATGATAAGCTGAAAGCACTAAATGTTGGCCAATTTTACTTTGAAAACAATCTTTGTAAAATGTGTTTTGTTTCTCCAGTCTGGGCCTTTCTTCTTGTAGGAAAAGAATATTTAGTAAAGTAAAGAAGGGAAAATTACGCAAAAAATTCACAGTTTCACAAGCTGACACGTTTTAGGAGGTCAGAAGAAAATGGGTAAGGAACTTATTAACTAAAACCAAGTCTTTATATCTGGATACAATGCATTTAGTATTCAGTCAGAACATGCGCATGTAATTTATTGTTCCTGAGTGCTGCCCTTTTTCTTGTTTAGCAGAGTGGTGTGTCAGAGGGTCAGAGGTACGGTGTCTAGATGATGGGCTATTAGGGAACAAAAAGGCAAGGGACATGGGTAACCACTCAAACAAAAGGTCTGTTCCACACATTTCTGTCTTGACGCAGCTACAGAAGAGGGGGCTTCAGAGCCGCCGAGCAGAGGTTGTTAATTGGAGAGCCAAAGGTCACTAAGAAAAAGGTACGGTTTGGCGGCAGGCTTCGGTATGTGTGTGCGTGTGTTTTCATTCTGCTTTCTGTGCTCATGCTCTTTTTGCTCAAAATGAGAACTGATTAGATGTGAATAGTAAGGGCTGGAAAGGCGAGGTATATTTAAGTGTTCTAGCAAAGGAAGTGTGCGCCAGTACTTTTTGAAATAAGGCTGAACGCTTGAACTTTTTGAATAAAACCAAAGTGAATAAGCCTTAAGAAACGTCTGCTGAAAAACATGAGCTGCCGATATCATTCCTGTTGACGATCGACTGATTTATTTTCCAAACGATTCTCATGGTGACTTTTGAAGATGTTTTTTCACCGTAGTTCTTCAGATTCATTAAGTTATTAAAAACATGATACCTTGTGGTATGTTGCAATGGGCTCTTATTATTATTATTATTATTATACAGAACACTTGACAGAGTAAACAGTGAAATAAAAACAGTCCACTTGATGTTTTCCACTTCAGATTTTTGTTGCTTGAATTGATTTCGTCTTAGGTGACAAAACGCGTCGCAGTCGAATCAAACCTTAAAGGTTAACTGGTGAAAACGAGTAGCAGAGCATCTTTTGCCGGGTACTAATGTAATTACATTCAATAATGTAATAATAACTGAATGAACCTTGCAGGTATAATTACGTCACAGGCAGATAGAATAATTTATAATAACGGTGCTTACGAGAGGCAAATAATCTTTTAAAAAGGCACGTCAAAAGCATTAACATTACTTTATCGACTGATCGTGTTAAAACACACTAAGTGTTATAAACACACCTTTAATTTCCTGCCTCACCTTGGTGACACTGCAAGCTCTGTAATCTGTTCATTTGTTGGTATCAGCCACAACAACAACAACACAGCCACCAGTTGTGTTACTGCCCCCACAAATTCCAAACTGATGTCCAAATAAACCAAAGCTCATTTCGGTTCAGGCATTGCTTAATCTCATTCAAGGACACAGGCGATCTCGGAGACCTGGCGTGCTTTCAGATCTTTTGGTGTGTATTGTCTGGGCCGTTTAATGCCCTGTACGATGAGATACAGACACAGCAGGGCGATGGAGGCTGTGACGATAACAGCTGATAACACGAGATAGCGGCGTAAGACTACTCCTTGCTTTCAGACATCAAGGAGTTGCAATGCCACAAACCATCCGAGGAATCTTAACTACCTCACCCATCAACACAACAATGTGTTCGTGTGAGGTGTAAAGACCTCAAAAAAAGCTGGAACCTATTCATTGCTACCGCTGAGAACCTCTCGCTGCTGCTGCACTCCTGATGCAGAGATGACCTCCAGAGTGCAGGAGCCTGCTCTGTGCGTTATTCGCACCACACGCTATCTTGCGTGCAAGCCCTTCCTGCCCTATAGAGCAAAGCAGGCATTATGAAGCAGGGATTCAGACAGCTCACACTTATTAGCTGCTATCTCAAGGACGACGAGACGCGCTCTGTTCTAATTAACTGGAGCGGACACCAAACAAAACGCACACAGAAGGCAGAGCCAGACACTGTAATTGATGAGCAAATTTATTACATCCGACTTCAAAGAGAACCCAGATCAAAACATATCACGCGATGAGTAAAGCTAGAGATACACGATGTGATGGGTGCAACATGCCCAGCGCACAAATACAGACTTATGAAGGTGCGGCTGCTAATGCGTGTTTGGATTATTACAGCTTGCATCATGGCATTAATAATTACTGCGGCCTCGTCTTTGTGTGCACGTGTCGATTTTTTATACTTGAGTATTGAAAGGGAGTACAATGTGAGTGCAGTGCTTACATAACTAAAATAAAGAAACGCCTTACTGTGGGTAAAGGAATAAAGTTTTGATAGAGTGTAGCACAGTTTAATATTTCACATAATCATTATTCTCTAAAATGAGGCTGAGCCATTACATTTGAAACTTTGGGAATATGCAGCTCTTACACAAACTTTCCTTGTTTGTGTTTTTGGTGAGAGGTGTGTTCAAGTTGTGGATGAGTTCTCTCTTCTGAAACTTTCATCTGGTGAAAGTTTTTCAATCAACTTCCTGGCTGTTTTCAGAGGACTCATTTGTTAAACCACCTACCATTTGCCTACTCATGATTCAAGCATAAAAAATAAAAAAAGGCACTTTCATCTGGTGAAAGTTTCAGCTGAATATGTTTCCAAACCAACTTCATTCTAAGCCAAAGACTAGAAAATATGGTGAAGCATATTTTCCCTTTTGCTTCACCTGCACAAGTGCCAAGGTTGGTCTAACCTGCTGAATTGGTTTTCCCTGTGTCGGGAGCAGCGCTGGGCTGTTTAAATCACAGACAAACAGTATCCCACATTCTTGATTTTTAGTTCACAAACACTTCTTGTAATGACTAACTACTCCTGACATTTTGGAGATGTTAGCTCTTTGTGCAGTAAAGCTACGGTGGGATACAAATGATATCAGGCTGATCCTGCCACAATTTGTTCCCCCGGTTCAAATCACAGACAAACAGTATCCCACAGTTGTTTATGTTTTTAAACCCATTTTGCACAGAGAGGCACTTTTTGAAAAATGGGCAAACAATTTTCTTCTAAAACAAAGGGGGGCCTAGCAAAAAAAGTTTGGGAACCACTGCCCCAAAACAAGCATGTGTTTAGTTCTAATGAGCTTCATCTTTTGTATTTGGTACCACACACTATCACTAATTTCCAGTCCATTTGAGGTCTGAAATAGCTTCTTGACACTTGACAGCCACCTTTCTATTGAGACAATTACCAATTAGATTTTGATGAACATTATAAGTCAACTGAAGATCTAGGACTAGGACCCGCCCCATTTCTCAAGACCATGACTGTTACTGTTAGTCTGCTGTGGCCACTTCTACTTTTGTCCTCCACTTGACCAGTTTCCTCAAATAATTTGAGGACACAGCACACCATGCTAAGGTAAGGTTTTGACTAATAGCTCCTATACGATTTTATATTTGTCAAACGTTTCACAGATTCCCTGCAGAAATGGGAACAGATTATGTGTTCTTGCCATAGGCTGCTAGTAACAAAGTGCCTAAAGGTGCAATTTAAAACAGTTTCTTCACTAAGTTAGGAGTTGTGTGCTGATATAGCACTGGCTCATAGCTTGAGTTAGGTGCCTTATTTATGCTTGAATCGTGGGTAGGAAAATGGTAGGTGGTTTAACAAATGAGTCCTCTGAAAACAGTCAGGGAGTTGACTGAAAATTAGTGAGAAAACAGCCATCGTCCCAAAAAAAAAAAAAAAAGACCTTGAGAAAGCCTGGAGAAGAAAACTTTTTTTTTTTTTGGCCTCTGATGATCATTTTAACTATCAGTAGATTTCCTGGTTGTTTGCTTTGTCCAGTCAAGAGGCCTGAGTCAAACTGAACAAAAGGCACAAAACCTCAAATCTGAGAGTTTTTTTCCTTTTTTTAAAAGAAATGAAGCAGTGCTGTCAAGCTTATTCGCTCGCAGGCACATACAGCAGAATTTGATCTTGATCGTCAACAATCTTTTTCATGTTTTGTGGCAGAAGCTTTGGTGAATCTGGCCTTCAGGCTATACATTTGAGGCAGCCATAATTCATTTCAGTGACTAATCGAATCACATCTATGACAATATTTCAGTCTTAATTAAAGATGAAAAACAGCTTCAACAAACAAAACTTTCTTGTCTGTCTTCCCAGTTGATTATAGTGTCTGCCTTTGCTAATTAACTGCTGTGTTTGCGAGCGTGATGCAGGAAATACCCCCTGCCAATTAAAGAGAGGAGGGTTTGCTGAGTGTTATTAGCAGAAGTGATCCACAGCCATGATCCCATCAACAGCAGCCATGCTCAGGGACACGCAAGGGGCAATGAAAAGAGCCGTGAGCCTGGCGTTTCACTGGATTCAATCCCGCAGACTGCCCTGATCACTCACCCTGGACTGTGGGCAGGAACACATTAAGGGAGCACCCATATCACAAACACCCACAATAGCACACATTCACAATGGCGACCTAGAGACACACACGCAAACACACACACACACACACACACACACACACACACACACACACACACACACACATTCCAGAGGCAGTAATCACGAGTTTTACCAGGGCTTTTTGAAGAAACACATCAAATTTCACAGCCTGCACACAGCTCATGACATCTATACTGGCAAAAAAGTGTCTGAAACCCTCATACTGGGCATGAAAATGGAGAAATATCTTTAAAACGCTGAGTCTGAATAAAAGTAGGGTATATGCACACCAGCAGTAATGGTGAAATACATTATTTAAGTGAATATATATTAAAATATATTTACATTAACTGCAAAATGGGCTGGATGTGCCAGTCTTCCCAGAGTACAGTTGTTATCATTCTAGGACAAAGAGATATCTTCTGTCTAACAAACAGGAAAATATCTACAAAATTTAATATATACGGTATATACTGATAAAAAAAAAAAAATTAGATTTTTGTTGTTGTTGTTTTACATTAAATTGTAGTCAAATTAAATAATAAAATACAGAAAAACATAAATTAAAAGTTGTTTTTTAATAGTTTTTTAACTATAGGAGAATCCAAAATCCCATTCACGCATTTATGCCTATCTGTGAAGTGTGTGGTAGTAATCTCTGTGTAATTCCACTCACATTGAGAATATTTTAACTGAAAGAGTATTTACATACCACATTTTAATCTTCATTCATATCAAACTTAATTTCGTGTCATGCATGTTTGCCTTCTGTCTTTTGTGTTGATAGCTTTTGACATTTTACAGGTAACGCCCTTTTCTTTGTCCATTCGGCCACGGCAGTAAGTGCTGTTTATGACTGTGACCCAGTTTACATTTATCGCAACCATTCGCTGGTGCTGTGAAAAATAAACATATCACTGAATAAACTGGTACCTGAAATAGAGAGTTCTGAAGCTTTCATTCATTATTCTTTTTTTTAAATTCAGGTTTTGCCTATTTATAGAATGTCACACATTTAAGGTCATATTTTTGCATTTCTTTGAGCAGCATTGCTCTTTTTCTCTCTGTTCTATTTCTGTGGCACTGAGCTGGAAGAAGAGCACTAATGAACCCTTCTGCTCCTTGCAAGTTCCTTTCCTTTCTCTGCTGGTAGATCTGAATTGCAACTTCACAAAGCCACACTTGCCGTTACTGAACACACCCAAGAAGCTTTAACCGCCAGGAAAGCAGGGCATAATCGGAACTCACAGAAATGTAATGTGACATGAACGCTTAAGTTTTATGGCCAGGGCTGGAGTTTTGTCCAACTTTGTACATAATGTTTTATTTCCGAAAGCGAGCGAGCTTGACGAACCCGCTGCAGATGAGATGGTGATGATAACACAGCCCTTTTTGCTAGTGTGTCTCATTATTAATTCTATTATGGATAGCTTCCTAGCATGGAGCCCCATTAGACAGAGTTAGCCCACTAGAGCACAGCAGAACTCAGGTTTAATTGACACCACGGCACACACGGGAACGTTGAAGAAGGCATGATCTGAGTGCATGACTGATCAACGCAAATGCCAGCCTTCTCTCACGAGAGTGTGAATTTCGAGGAGGAAAACAGCAAATGTTTGAATTAGTATTCCAACAGGAAAGAATGCAAAATGAAAAGTATGAAAGCAGAAGCCCTTAGTAGCTTTAAATACCACTATGAGGCACAACTGCAGTCGTGTGAATTCTGTGTCCTCTTCTAAACATCAATATCAAGCTTAGTCCACATAAGAGCCGACAGTTCATCTATAACAGACACATTTTCCCTCTCGCATGGTAATGGCACACTGCTGAAGTGTGTCAAAGTGATCAATCACAGGCAGGCTGATGACAAGCTTGTGCCAAATGTTTAAAGAGCTCTTTGTGCCTATGCTGTGCTGTGTGTGAGCACATACTGGCTCGGGTGGCAGCACCGAGCTCAGGGCTTTGGTCATCCAGACACAACACAGGCCATTTGTTTAGCTCGTTACTGTGCTTTTTTATGTGTCTTTTGTTACAGCACTCTGAGAAAACACTACAGTAACGTGACAAATAGGAAATAAAAAAGAATAAATAACATATAGCATTTTCAAATAGCTTTATTGAATTTTAGCTGAGAAAAAGCTTTCTATATGGACATTATGGACCCAGATCGGACATTTTACTTGTTCACTTGTTGTAGATGAAAATAAAAACTTAAGTGTCTGCGGCTTTCTTTCACTGTTATTAAGTCTCAGACACAAGTTTTCAAAATTCGAAATGAGGCCAAAAGAAAATTACTCATCGTCATTATCGAGATAAGTGGACGTTCCAGGGCTAAAGCACACAGTGATTGATTTTTAATTGTACTTCTTACCCGGTATCAAACTTTGTAATTACAATATGAAACTTTGCTGGTAATCATGTTCAACTTCTTACAAATGGCAGACAATCTTACATTACCTATGGGAAAGAGGAGCAGCTGGCGCAGCAAATGCTATGACAACCTTGGAGACTCTTGCCGGATATCCCCGCAGAAAGGTAAGGGGCAGCAGACAGGCAGCCAGGAAGCATGAAACCACAGGAGGAATCCAGCAATGCAGAGGAAAAAGCTTGATTCATAACTGAGATCTTTACACCACGCAACTGAGGAATCCCACCTCTTCCAAATATTGCTACAAACCGCATGATAGTATCAACCCAACTATGCGCCAATACAGAAACAGAGCAATAAATCACTCATTTTTAACTGGACAAACTCAAATGTTAAATGTAACAGTTATTATTCGATATCCAATATTTAAGATAAAGTACTTTCATTATTGGCGCCCTCATAGTGAAAAAGAAAAGGAAAGTATAATTAATTTCCAAAATAATGTCCCCTGAATATTCGAAATGATATAACCACTGACTAAGGACAAAGCTATACACTGAGATTCATTATTAATAAGGTGAATTTAAATGCTTCATGTCTCCTACTTTTTAAGACATTAACCGCCATCGTAATACTACACTGAAAGTTACAAAACTGAGGAACGAAAGAGAAAATAACTGTTTAGGTAATTCGTTAAGATGGTTCTGCATTAATCAGATTCCACTTTTAGAGCAGCTCCCAAGTCCCTTCTTATTCCTGAGGGCTAATCATTAAGTGATAGTTGGGTAGTTTACATTAAGATGATCAGGAGTTAGTATTAAGTTATTAACCTGCAGTTTCATTCATTTCGCATTTGACAGTGAGTAAGGCAGGGGTAGAGCAGGGATTTAGATTTTACCCACAAGCAAATCTGAGAAGTAGCAGGTATTTCATCTGCCCCTCCTCTATATGTTGAGTTATCAGGGTGAACCACACAATTAAGTTTCTCTCTTTCTCACAAATATGATCTAAAAATAAATTTGGGGGAGGGGATTTTGAAAATTAATACAGCAACACCGACTGACTGACTCACAAGCACAAAGACCTTAACTCATCAACCTGCAGTAGGCCTGAGGCAGGTAGAGCTTTTTAGAATTATTAATTTCAGTGGATTTTTTTTATCCATCAGCCTAGTCTGCAGTTTGCAAACTTACAATGACAATAAGCTCCTTGCTTGAAAGTGCACACAAACGCAAAAGCTGTCTCCACTATGACCAGCAGCAAATCCAAGCTGTGATCCAGTTGCCTGCTTGCAGTCTGTTCTTTTTAGATTAGCAACGAGAATCATGAAAAAAAGAAGCCAAGAGAAATCTGGCAGCAAATTAAAATGTTATTGTGATATATGAAGATGGAAGATGAAAGTGTGAAGCTGATGTGGAAGTGTTTTAAAACTGCATATACTTTAATGGCCAATAGGGGGCGACATACGTCTGATTGCCTAGAACAGTGTTTCCCAACCTTTTGGGGCCACAGCACATATTTCACATTAGAAAAATCACACGGCACACTAACAAACAAAATGTCACAAAAAGCATATTGATAATTTTTCCCCGCGCACCAGGTATAGCAGAATTGGCTCAGTTTGTGACCAGTATACATTTTTGCTTTCTTCTCACGATTACTCATGCTAGGGCCCGCATGGAATTAATTTCTTCTTCATCTTCTTCTGTTTTACTGGCAGTTGGCAACCCATTTAATTAGAGCAGGTAATTGTACTGCCCTCTATTAGAAGAGAATGTAATTGCTCTTCCCGTTACTCACACCGATCGCTTAGACCAGCGGTCTCCAACCTTTTTTGTGCCATGGACAGTGTTGGGAAGGTTACTTTTAAAATGTATTCCATTACAGATTACAGAATACATGCCCCAAAATGTATTCTGTAACATATTCAGCTACGTTACTCGATGAGAGTAACGCATTCTGAATACTTTGGATTACTTAATACAGACCTCCCCAAAGTGTGGGGCCCACCCCCTAGAGCCATGGCAGGGGGGGCGAGGGATGACAATGGGGGGGGGACAAAACGTTTGGACACTGCTAGCACGGGCGCCTACAGAAACGCAAAGCAGGAGATGAAGCATCGCTGAATATGTTTCCAAATCAACTTCATTCTAAGCCAAAGACTAGAAAATATGGTGAAGCATGTCTGCCCTTTGGTTTCACCTGCACAAGTGCCGAGGTAGGTCTCCCCTGCAGACTTGGTTTTCCCTTCTTCGGGAGCCGCGCTGGGCTGTTTAAATCACGGACAAACAGTTTCCCACATTCTTGATTTTTAGTTCGCCTTTCTAAATGGAGGGACAGAAACTGCGTGTTTATGTAAGCGCAGAAAACCTGCAGATAGTCAGATTAACAGTATTTTGTCTCTATCTGCCATTGTGCAATTCATCTCATGTAAACAATAACGTGGCACACAGCATGACGTGGAAAAAGGCACATACCTTTGACATTGCATGAGGAACTCTGTATTCCTCGTCTCCACGGAAACGCAAAA
>NW_005187576.1:595621-599237 GCF_000239375.1 Pundamilia nyererei | reverse complement strand
TGCAATGGAGCAAAATATGGGTGTGTGTGGTTGGAGGATGTGTGTGTGGAGGATACGGGCGCAACATTTTTCTTGTAAAACAAAGGGGGGCGCAGCAAAAAAAAGTTTGGGAACCACTGACTTAATATATTATCATGCTGTTTACAACTACGTGAATGTACTATTGCTGTGATTTATTACTATTACTGAAGGTCCGCGGCTCCGAACCATAGTAAAGGGACCTCGCGTTACTGCCCATCTCTGGCTATGTCTGTAGTATTCTGCCTATTAGCTTTGCACAACAACAACAACAACAACAAAAAAAGGGCTCTCTCACCCAGGAAACAAGCAGAGAGAGAGCGTCACCCTGTAACCATGGTAACCGTAACGCTGCCGCCTGGAACAACAGAACGTAGCTGTCAAACAAAACCCAAACAGTCCTGACCCGCCACAATATGAAACAGGAAAGTACCGCCGTGTAATCCATTTATTTCAACAAAGTAACTGTATTCGGAATACAACCTTTTTAAACTGTAACTGTAACGGAATACAGTTACTCATATTTTGTATTTTAAATACGTAACGGCGGTACATGTATTCCGTTACTCCCCAACACTGGCCACGGACTGGTTTATGTCTGAACAATATTTTCACGGTGTCGCGGATAACTACAACAAAATAAAACCAGTACCGGTACCAAAAAAAAGAAGATTTATTCATAACACACAGGAAAAGATCCAGGGAAACAGAGTTAACAATAAAAACGATTAAAAGAAATAACTATAAAAACCGATAAAAACGCTGAAAATCATAAATTTCACACCTGAGCCTCAACTATCGCGTACCAAACGACTCGGGGGTTGGGGACCGCTGGCCTGGAAGACCTTTGACTCCCTTGCTATGTGACCTCAATAAACAATTTCATCATCACTTTATGGAAAAGATGGCATTGTATTGAATATAAAATATGTTTTGGAAATTTTAGTCATTATTAACCTTCCAGTTGCGTTGAAGGCAAATCTGTCCAATTTAAACTTAAAACACTCATAAATATTGTGTTTTACATCCGATTGCCTCAAGGCCTAATGAAATCCTCCACACTATGCACTTGAACATATAAAAGTGATGATCACAACTTTTCATTGGAGTTTGAGTGTTTTAATCAACCTTGTTACATCTGTGGTGTTCCCGGTCATAGGAAATGAATGGGCGAGTGGGGTGAAACCAACTGGAGGGTTAAGAGTACCAAGATTATGTCAGTTGTTAGCCAATGACCATGTGGTGTCCAAGTTTTAACAGCTTGATCCAACTATCACTTGTCATATATTCGATTTAAACAACACTAAGATGGTGAAAACATTTAGCTCAATGCTTCATGACTTGATAAAATGACTTTACTAACCAGTGGGTTGTCCCCACCGCACCCAGCTTCCAAGCAAACACAGTGGCTTGTCAGGAAATCATTTAAATGTTAGCAGCATTTGAACTGATCTGAGTTGCCGGCCTGGATCACAGCGACGGTGTTTACGAATGTGCTCATAAGATCAAAGCAAACCCAGACCTTTTGTCCGGCCTTGCTGTTCACACCCTTTATCCCCTGCAGCATCCACCTGTGTAACCAAATCTCACTTTAAATGTCATCGAAAAGTTTTACATCAGAAATGTGTCCATCTTTTATCAAGTGTCTGTGTTGCTCTTTTAAATGTGCTTTATGTAGAGCCCCTGCTGATGTAATTAAGTTTTTATATGCATGCTGGAAAGGCCCTTTGTTCAAGACAAATTTCCTTAGGGGCAGCCGAGGTTTCATTCATTGGCCCGTGCTTTCATAATTCTTCCAGTTAAACTTTAAACACAATAAAGGCACATGTTCAAGTGTACAGTCACTACCAGGCAGCAACACAGGAATCCAATACAAATCTTGTGTGAAAGAAATTAAGTGAAGGCTTATTGGATTCATGCTGGTGTTTCTCAAAGCCTATAAAGTGGTCGGTACAGCAGGCTGAGCTCTTTCGGCGCTCAGCGGTCGTGCACAGTGGAGACAACAACAGACATTTGATGTGTCCATCGCCGCTGATCACCGACCGCTCTGGTGAATCCTCTTCAGACTTGGACCGTGGACAGGAAACACAGGTGGCATTGCATTAATGATCGGCGACTTGCCTCCCACTTTGATTACAGAGCACTGATCTGCTGTGAACAAACGACTGATGTGGAGCCACGCTGTTGGGTGAGCGGCTGAGCGCGCGGTAGATGGAATAACAGACAGAAAGCAAGAGAGAGTGGCCGAGCGAGCGAATGCTGCTGTTCCCACCAAATCCATCTTATTGGATTTTTGGCTGCGGGCATTCATCACTCTCTACCATTGTGCTTCTTGGGGATTGGCTGCAAAAACTTTAATAAAAGCGCACACACTAACAACACACAAAGACACAATGTGTTCAAAGAGCCCTTGTGATTTCAAAATGAGGAATTTTAGCAAAAGCATTCATTTTGCTGTGTGCTGGCATCAAACAATCACTTTCAAAGCCCAACCAACACACACAGATTTTGCTCATAAATGACAAAAAAAAAAAATCAGGTAATGTGTGACACTGAGAAGGCCATCAGCAGCAGCATGTGTGTGTGCACGTAAGAGTGTGTGTGTGAGGGCTCTCCTGAGAAAAATGAATCGCAGATGATGCAGCAGGCGGAAAGAGCAGCTCTTTGCTTCCTAACAAGTCTCCTCAGACAACAACCTGCCTCTGCTCTGCAGGCAAAACGGATGCAACAGGTCAGTGGCAGCACTGCTTTGGGAAAATCCAAACAGTGTCAACTTCTCGTTAATTGGTCTGATCTGCGATATGATAAGCTACGGTCCAGTTTCAGCAGGTCTCATTCAGCTCCAGCTTCACCGCAGTGCTGACCCAGACACGGCTCATTATTTTAGACTTTTTAAGAAAATGTTTAAGATTTTTTGACTTTTCACAAGATGAACTGATATACTGCAGCCCACACAGTCAATAAGTGTTTTTCCAGTTGAACATATGTAAAAACTGAATGTATGAGGGCTATAAATCCACATCTGGAGCACACAGCAACCATAACAAAATAAATCCACTGAAAAGTGTTTTGTTCCAAATATTCCTATAACTGTCTTTTGTTGAGCATAGTTGTGATCCCTCAAAAAAGGAAACACTCTCTAGTTTCCATGTTGTGTAGTTTTCATTAGCAAGTGTGACCTCGCAGTCAGGGACATAGCAAAAGGGTTTCTCTTCAGTCACCCCACAGAAAAACAGTAAACATCATTAAAAGGTTTAGCCCATCCTCACAGAACCGGAGTTACATCCAATAACTACAATTTTTAACTCCACCAAAGAGGTTATGTTTGGTAGGGTTTGCATGTGTGTCATTATTTCTGTAAACACACATTAGCTGGAAAACTATGGATGGGTTCAGAGTGGGGCCGTGTTTTAAATTAGCTTTTAAAGTTTACTTACATCCACTAAGTTCAATTCAATTCAATTTCAATTCAGTTTTATTTATATAGCGCCAAATCACAACAAAAGTCGCCTCAAGGCGCTTCATAGATACAGAGAAAAACCCAACAATCATATGACCCCCTATGAGCAAGCACTTTGGCAACAGTGGGAAGGAAAAA
>NW_005187576.1:572472-594443 GCF_000239375.1 Pundamilia nyererei | reverse complement strand
GCTCAGAATCAGCCAAGTTGTACAAGGTCTGGGTTTCATGTCATCGCACACTTTGGTTAGTCAATATGTACAGTGTTTCTTACCACCCTGAAGCACCTTAGTCCTCTTGCATAATGTATGACATCTGGTTGGCTATAGTCTGTCACCGGTTGTTGACAAGTTATATTGCAAGCCCGTATTGTTATATTGTGACATATAGTGACAATTTTCCGAACACAGAAGCATAATCGACTTCTCTTATGTCTCGCCTTGTGCTCAGAAGCTTGCAAAAGCCACGATACATGACTTTTGGCTACACTTCAAAGACCAAGGGAGGGAAACTGTGTCACAGAGAAGCAGTGTATTCAGTTAAATGTAGACTGGAACACACAGAAGCATTGTGTTAGATAGTGCAGAAATGGCTTATATTTCAGGAGTCATTTGATAATGTTTGATGTTTTAGTACTTTTCTCTTTCATGCTAACAAGAGCTGGAAGAAGACTGCAAGGTTAGGTTTTCACTATTATAAAACAAAATGTTGAATTTCAGCCTGCAACAAAGGCTGAGGGAACACGAAAGGCACATTCTGCATAGTTAACGAATTTTAAGAGCTTAACAATCAGCTATAGGTCGAAAATCAGGGTATTCTTCATTTCCTTTTTTTATTTTCCAACATAAACACTATAATAATAGTTTTTAAAAAACAACATATAACTGTATAGTTTAGCAATGGCTCGAAAGAATTTGCCACCAGTGCAGACACATTGCAGCACTGATCCTATTTATTTGCGCACTGGGGAAGAAAAATCTGATCACCAGCTGGCAGCAGAGAATGATTCAGGAGTCCATTTCACATTCTGGACTCATGAAACTACAGCTAAAGAAATGTGCACAACGCACACACACATACAGAAAGAGAAAAATATACACATGTACACCAACAGACACACACACATAAGATAAAGTGGTCCGGCGTTTAGGAGACACCACAAAGCCATTTCCATTTCACAAACTTCACACTGTTCGGCTCAGGGCTGTCAGATCCTGCTGTTCTCAAAAGGACAGAAAGCAAAGGAGGAGGAAGAGGAAGGGTTAGGGAGAGGGATTTAAGATTGCAGCTACACCGTAAGAAGTCAAACAGTGCAAAGTGTTTTGAAGTGAAGTAAAAGCTTTGTGCCGCATCCAACCGTCTAAACTTCACGGATGAATTCGAGAGTTTCGAAAGTGCCGTCAACCTGGGCAAGATCTTTAAAAAAAACAAACTCATCTGCGTTTTAAAAGATCGCTACATGTAAATGGTTCTTATTCTTCTGAGACAGTTACATGTTGGAATCACAGATGAACAGAAAAAGCTGCAGCGGATCATTTGTTCCATTTCATGTCCTAAACAGTGCCAGCGCTTGGTTCCCAGATCGTAGTGTCTTTTCAAACACTGATTACAGTCCAGAGAGTGAAGAAACATCCTCTCCCAAACAAAAGACAGGCGATAGAGCCTGATGCAAAAAAGACACGCAGCTATAATTAAATCTATTGTGATGTAATTGGAATAAAAAACATCTCATATTCTGTATAATTGCTATGTGGTCTTGCGGCACAATTTGTAAGCTATGGTCTTCTTGAAGCATAACCCAGGCAATATGCCAGGAAATTTTTGTGATGAAAATAAAAACAAGACTGATCGCTGGCGGAATTATTCCCCGCCCTGACACACATCACGCCTCCGACGCCGCATTTAGAACTCCAAAAGGAAGCTCAACACCCTCAGACAAGCGCCCGAAGGGGCTGTGTTGTGTTGTAATTGTGATATAATTGCTCACAGCAGAAAAAGAAATGTGGCTTCTTGTCTTCATGTAATACAACAGCTAAATGATTTCTTAATTTTTGTTCATTTTCTCATTAGTTTTGTAAATGAGCAGTTTGATCAAGCTGAGCTGTAAATTGGAGGCTGCGGTGTGGATATCTTCATCAAAGCATGCGTGTGGATGGGTTTTAGAATGTGCCGGAATCTGAGCATCCACGAAAACTTCAAATGAACAGCGTGAACAAGTGCCACTATCAATCAGCTGCACAAAGAGTACGATTCCCAAAGACCTAATTACCAGTCTAATCATTAACTAATTGGTGCAGGATGTTTAGCCAGATACATTCGCACTTTTCACTTAAGCCTTCACACGTTCATCTAGGCTTGATTCTGTGTTTTCACATTAACAGAGAGCAGAACTAATAACACCTTCTCAGTCAGTCCTGTTCTCTCATGTTGGTGTGAGGGAACACAAAAGACCCAGATACTGAAAATACGAAGAAATCTCCTCAGCCCCAAAGCTCAAAGTAATTAATTCTGTAAAGGCACCTAATTCAACCAAAAAGGAGGAGGTCATCCTGTACAAGAATAAGAATTACAAGTAATCCCACTTTGATATCTTGAAGTGAACGTACCTTTTATAAAGTGGGCATAGAAAAAAAGAGGGACTGAAATAAAATCCAGATGACCTCAAGGCACTTTGTACTTATATTATCACACAAAGTCAACTGAAAGACACTCACGGGTGAGAAAGAAAAACAGGTTTACTTTGTGTGCTTAGAAGAGAGGTGAAAATGTGCCCACAAAAGTTAAAAATGTAAGTTAATGGAAACTACAAAGCCTTACTGGCCAGCTGGAGTATTTCAGAGGGTTTGTTAGTTCATCATATGTCTGTGTGATTTAGAGCAGAGTGTTTTGGTCTACTCCCCATATGTCCAGAGAAATGTAATAAGGGCTAAAGGGCCATTTTAAGTTTTTAAATAAGCTGTTGTTGTGAGAATCCCTGCAGTTGACCATCCCTTTACCCAATCTACTGTAAGCTAGTACAGGGAGATGGTAAGAAAAGGATAGACTGATCAACACAAAAACTGTCTGTGCTTCAATTATTTCAATAAACACACAAATTACTATTGGATTTACGTGAGGGTGTGTCATATGATGTGTGGTTCTACCACAGATCATGAATATAAAAATAGCTATAGCCACATATGGTGTCACATATGTTTATGTTAACCACCTGCTGCTGGAACATTGTTATTTTTGGGTACCAGGAGTAACGGTACTTGTTATCCAGTTTTGATGGGCACTCATCAAAACTGTATGAACTGTAAAAAGTATAGAGGATATTAGTTCTTAGATAACTTCACTGAAATTGTTTCAAATGATAACAACACTTAGATCCCTTCTAGTTTAGTGATTTGACTTAGCTGAGGTGATTCCTAGCACAGAACTAGCAGCATAGTAGGCACCCTCCTGTCACTCAAAGTAGCTGTGCCTCTAATAACAAACAACTTTATGCCTGTTCCTTTATTTCCCAAGAGGTGACCAGAGCGGATGGATCCGCATGACTTATTTGGAACCCTTCCATTTATCCAGGTTTGGGAACATCACTTAGAGTGCGCTAGCTTGTGTAGCTTACTGCCACCATGTTTATTTTTATTCCCGTGGGTATCAGTGGGCTGCAATTTGACTTTTAGTCTTGTAGCTAGGCTAAGCTAGGCTACGCTAAGCTAAGTTAAGCTAAACCTGTCTCGATCTCTGTATTGGACACACTGACACAAAGCAACTCTGTCAACACCATAGCTGCAGGGATTTGCTTGCCACACATTTTGTCGTCTGCTCATGTCCTCACTATGCAGGGACTGTGGGATCAAAAAGTTTGAACATGGCTAAAACTGTCATCGTATGTAGGGTAAACAGAGATGTGTGTGCATTATATCGCTCAAAGCATATCCAGAATTCGAGCCCATCATAACATATTTACAACATAAATAAATCATTTTAAGTTAAATTCAAAAGGCATGCCGTTATCTTTGCAATTGCTGTATGGTTGCACATTTCATTTCATCAAATAACTGATGCGAAAACAGGACACGAACCCAAAGTCCAGCATAATAAGGTGCTTTGATTAAAAATGGATTGAACTATTTCCTGGGTGTCCCTCGAAGAAGAGAAATTGATTTGGCTCAACAATGGTATTCCCGCACGTCCTTAACAGACTCTGATAATCAAAATAAACTCATACATATAATATAATTCAAGTCCCACTGTCACAACTCAATTCATCTAATTAAAGTGGCAGAGAAAAAGACGAGATTTTAAAGCAAGTTGGCAAACTCACACAAAGCAGTCACGACGATCAAAACATCTTACTGACATCAAGAATGCAGGAGCAACATCTGGCTAGTTGTTAAACCAGATGCATGAGCTCAGACTGGCAGCCATCATTTTTTTATCATTGGCTTTTCTTTTTTTAAGCTCGATATATTCCTTTTATCTATGTTTTTTTGCTGAGGCGTTTCAAATCCAAGTGCCTTACAAACACCTTTGTGATGGAAATGGATAATGAGCTTTCCCAGAGGGGTTAATCAAACCCATTGTTCGGCAAGAATGAAAAGATGTGAAAAGATGTGAAGGGGAACTGATTGATTGTGTGGTTAAAAAAAGGGAATTGCTATCCCTTTCTCCCGGGCATTTACTTGTTTCCTCCTTGATATAGGAAGTGATTTATTTTGACAGTTACCTCATTGAGTTTATTTTATCCAAATGAAAAGTCGTTCTTGTGAACTCAGCAAGCAGGAGAGGGAGAAACGGAGAAATGGACAGGCGCAAAACAAAACAAAAAGAGAACAGAGCATGCAGTGATTTTTTTTTTAAAGACGAAGAAAAAGATAGCAATTTTAAAAAGATATCAAATTAGGAAACACAGGCATAAATGTGTGAAAGTAGCGGTTAAGAGTTGTGACTAAGCTCCTGGCTGAGAGCCTGGTGGGCTTGATGTGACCCCTCAGTGGAGGAGAGAGCACAGTCCAGCTCTATAATTAGAAAACACACAGTGCCACTAATCCTTACTGAATGACTAAAAAGCAGACAGCAAGTTTGCTCCACAGGTTGTGGAGAGTGAAAGTGGTGGTTAAAAAAAATCTAACAGAGGAGAGAGTTAAGTTCTACTTGTGGTCTGATTTAGGTGAGGCTGATTTAGCCCAAAATAAATCAAGGGTTTCTAATAGGATTTCAGATGTGTTAACACACTAAAGCTGGATTTATAGCTGTGCGTTACGTGGTTACGGGCTCATATACAAGTTAAGGTTAACATCACAACTTATATAGAAGAAATGTACTGTGTTTGATTGCCTTAAACAGCCTGTGTTTTCTCGGGGTAAAAGTAAGAGCGAGTTAAAGACAGGGAAGGTAATCTTCCTCACAGGAGCAACAGAGAAGGCACATTTTAGAATCAGCCAAACCAGACCACTAGGAATTCTGTTTGTTGCCAACATTTAGTGCCAATGCAGGAAGCAGTGTGCCCCCCAGAGATAAAGGTGTGTGGCCAGAGTACTGGATGAGCATCCTGGATGTCAGACTGCCAAAGACTGGAATTTTAATCCCATCACAGACTAACTGAGTCCGGTCCAAATCACATATTTGTTTTAAAGGGATATGTGACACCCTTTAGTTTTAGACCCTTGTGTTAAAAATCGAGTCAACGCCCTCTGTAAAAGTGAAGTCACGGGGAAAAGCAAACATTTGGGACTCTTTCTTACAGAATGCAGCAGATATGTACACATAATCCTTCCCTGATCCTCAGATGTGCTGAGCTTCCTCTCAGTTTGACTTTGTATGTTACATTAACTATAAGAAATGCTGTGGTTTCCACAGTTTGCTAGTCTTGGATGATGCACACAAGTCTAGATGTGTGTGTGCGGGCAGCCTTATGGCCTTGTGGCCACGTGGCTCCACAAAGACATAATGCACCACATATGCTCATGCTCCTCAGGTGGACTCGTACTTCAAAGATGTACAAAGGGAAAAACTACTTTTTTTTTCCTGCAGCTGTCCACATCCTTGTCCTCAACAAGTCCTGAGCATAATCCCCATCTTAGCCAGCAGCTTATCATCAGAGGCTGATGACCCTCAAGTACATAAGCAGAAGACCTAACCAGCCTCTCTTATTCTCTGCCTCCTTGTCTCCACATGTTTGGCATCTAATTCGATGGAACACATTCTCATTCCTCATGCGACCCACGATATACCGATTTACATCTATGTTTGTGGAAAACAAAACTCATTCAGGATCCCTCTTTTTCTCGCAATCTTGAGCTTTTTGTAACAAAATAGGGTCCTGTCCGTGATTTAAACGAGAGAAACCTACACAGATAAAAGATGAATAAAAAATTTAAATAACAAGTTTTATTAACACACTTGAATTCTTGAAGGAAAACCATTGTGTATTACCCTTTTTTTCCCCAATTACAGAGCACGAAGCGATGTAAACACCACAAGTCTGTCAATTAGTGACGCAGTAGCGCCGTCTTCCAGATCGCTCTTCCAAACTAGTTAATTCGCAGGCAACATTTTAAATAAAGAAGATTTCATCCCAGCTGTTTCTTATGTTTGCTTCAAAGGGTGAGAAGTTTCATATTCATATGCCTGTGTGGTTCCTGAATAATCAAGTAATCAAGGATTTTTGATAGGAGGAAGACAAAGTGATTGTTATCCAAAACACTGCCTCTCAGACTCCATCCCCTTCCTTTCAGCTCCATGGAGCTTGTTTAGAGACAAGGCGATTACTTCAGAGGCAGTACGGGGAGAAGGTAATGCTGTTTGTCAAATTAACAAGCATGTACACAAGCCATTCCAACACCTATTGTAAAGTAGTTACACGAGCAAGCGGCTTAAAATATGCAAATCAACAATAGCTTAAGTCAACATGGCTTTTCATACAAAATGAAGATGGAGAAAAAAAACACTCATCATTCCACAATAAGCTTTGTAAAGAACTGAATAGTTCCAGATCCTGAGAGAGAAGGTTTGAGAGGGGAAAAAAGAGAAACACATTTAAGGATTTATATGTTTTTAAAACCTCCTCTCATTCAGATTGGCAGCAGCAGCAGTCAGCTTTCAAGTAGCTGCAGTAGACAGCTAATCATTAGCCAGTTAGCCTCTATTATGGCCTGGGATCCAGGCCTGGTGATAAAGAACCAAAGGACTGAGGGCTCACAGCTTAATGATCCAAAGATCAGCACAGGATTTACAGGCTCAGGGTTTTCTGCCACAGCCCCTGGACAAAAGCCCTCCTCCCTTTCTTCATCTACTTCAGCGGAGGGATTGAGTTCATAAAACCCGGAAACAATGTTGGAAAGTAATGAAATCTCCCACCTATCGTGGTAAGAAAAATAAAATGAGGGAGACATCAATCGCTGAGGTAAAGCTTCCAGTTGATTGGATGATAAATAAAGGCAAAGTGCCAAGAACAAATATTTCACACACTAGAACTTTTGCGGCGCCTTCAGCAGCGCTCTTATTTAGTTTTCTTTGAAGAGTTTGACATAATAGCTCATGGAGCACCCTGGCTTTACTTGGCATCGGATGAAAACTTAATTTAACTGTTTCAGACCCAGAGGATCAACGTTCGCTGAGTGTGAGCTACCTGCAAATGTTTAAAACAAAGCTTGCCGGGGTGCCGATTTAGCTCACTGGGCTGAGCAGGTGACCCAATATGTAGTAAGGCTAATGCAGAAGCACGGGTTTAAATCCACCAAATCTGTGGCTATTTACTCCGTGACTCCCAGCTTTCCTGTCTTCTCTTCACTGTCCTGTTGCAGTAAAGATTAAAAAATCTGCAAAAAGTGTATGTAGAAAAAAAAGCTTCCTTCACAGCTTGTAGTGGATGCCATACAGAACTCAGAGACATTTATTTGTTGCAGACACTCTGCAACTACTGAAATCCTTCACACAGGCTCAAAGGATCTGACATTTCTTCTGAAATCAGCCCCTCCTGCTCACTTTCAGCGTTGGATACAAGACACTGGAATTTTTCCAGTTATCTTAACTGCCTCTTGAAACATGAAAGCACTGACCAAGTAAAACATCCACAGCCATTTCTTCTTCTTTGTACTTGTTGATAACTGTACACCTTAAAGCAAAACCACAACTCTCATATTTTTAAGCTAACTACTGAAATTTAGCGGAAAAAAGGTCAAAGGCTGATTAATATTTAATCAAATCCTGACAAAAAAATATTTTATTATAAAGAAATAATAATAATAAAGCAGGAATATGAAAGTTTATCTTAATCTGACAGCAAAAAAACATATTATCATTATAATTATTATTATTCCACTAAAAGACTGGATCTAATTTAATTCCTGCTACTGGTGTGGAAATCTTCAGGAATGTCTCAGTCAGGGCCCGGATTTGCTCAGCGGCTCAAACCCTCGATGAAGCCAAATGATTACATCATCAGCTGGCACGTGATTTAAGATCACACATCAGCCTTGGCCCGAGAGATTCTTTACTCATCTCAAGAGAACCTCTCCATCACCATCATTGCTGTCACCATCCCCCCGATAGGGCGTGAATGCCTCCTCTGTGAGTCAGGCCAAGGATCTGCCAGTGGCCCCACTTTCGCAAACTGAATAGGCACAGCTCAGCCACGTTTTAAGGCACCCTAATGTACCATGGCTGGACCACAAAGGCAGCGTGGTAATTTGCCAGGGATAATGATGCTCCCTTAATTTGGCCCTGGGGGCCACAAACAGAATACTTTAAAGAGCATCCCCGTCCAGGGATGAGACCCATGTCTTCCCACCCCCATTTTTTTTCTAGGCCTCTCTCTCCCTCAGTCCAGCCCTTCCATCTCTTATTGGCCTGAAAGGAGCTTGTTTTCTTCCGGCTTATTGTTATCCTGAACTAAATATCAGCAAACAACAGCGGGGCTGGAGGAGACATCATGCCAACCACGATTGGAGCCCCTGATCTCCTCCCAGAGGGGCAGAGAGAACCAAGACAAACGCAGTGGAGCTTCTTCAAAGCAGCCACAGAGGGAGCACTGCTACTCTACTCCATTGACACATATTAGGGGGAGATATTTAGGCCACAAATTGAATTGAATAGAGAAAGTGAGCTGAATGCATGTGCTGAGCAAGGGGAGTGGAGCAATAGAAAATAAGCAAATTCCAGGGATTGCCTTCAGGGATATTAAATACAGAGAAAGAAGTGGTTGAGATTGGAGCAAGAGCAGTCTCTACTAATTTTAGGAGAAATTGGGCAGAAGATAAAAAGGGCTTGAAATCAAAACCAAGATGATAGATACACTTGAGACTGAATAAAGCCAAAGAAAACAAAAATTGAGTGGCATCACTTGCTTACGTTTTAATAAAAAGTTAGAGTTATTTAAATACTTTGTGCAGTGTGAACAAATACGCAAGGTTAGATTTGCAATGCAATGAAAAGTGCTTTAATATATTTAAATATATGTCCAGTTGAGTCAAGGTTAAGTCAATAAAGTTGCTACAATACAAATAACCCTATTATATATTTTATGAGAATAAAATAAAAAAATCAATGATGCATAAATTCTGATTTTAGGAGTACAACATTTTTGCTCAGTCGCTCAGTAAACAAGGTCATTTTCTCCGAGGGGATGCCAAACGTTTGACTTTCAGCTCCTCAGTTTGACTTTCTGTTATCCAAGGCGTTTTTTTGAACTGTTTACGTAACAATAGGATCTAGTTTACATAGCTGAATGAGCACTGGGACAGCAAAGAATATGATATCCAGGCAAAAAAACCAATCTCACAAATAGGGATAGATTTTTATTAGATGTTGTTTCCTTCACTTTGCTCTCCTCCACATTTTCACAGATTTGATAAATGACTAAAAGACCTTCTAAAAACTTTTTTATGTCACTCTGGCTCATGTTCAGCTTCAGTGAATATGTGTGTTTGTGTGTGTGTGTGTGAAGGTATTTGAGACAAGTTAAATGAAAGTTTGAGCTCACTCTGCATGCCATTGTGTTTAAAACATGTAGGCCAACAGTTTTCTCACCACCTCTGTTCATTAGCACATGCTCAAGGCACGATCTGATATCGTCGTGTTGGTGTTGTTCCCAGATCATCATACTAAATGTTGTTCGAGGATCAACATTGCAAGTGACCAATCAGAATGTTGTGACATCATACTTTTGCGACATTGGGAAAAACCGCCGTAAAACCAAAAACTGTACTTAAGCTGCGAGAAACCGCCTCTGTCCGCCGATCAACGGACCCTGACCCTAACCCTAACGCTTTAATAAACGGTAAGCAGAACTGATATTGTCCTTGCAACATTGGAATTTCATAAATGCCCAAATGGCTTGGCGCACAAAAGAATAACGTCACAACAATATGATTGGTCACTTGCGATGTTGAACCTGGAACAACATTTTCATGATGATCTGGGAACAACACCAACACGACGATATCAGATCATCCGAACTCCAGGAGAGCTTGCATATATTAAAAACTTAGCTTCAAACATGCCTACTATTCAGTTTTTTTGTAATCTGGATACCTTCCCTCAGGGGACAGTCACATTCCAACTGTACTCACCAACATAGCTATGAGATTTAAAAATGCCACGTTAATAACACATTTAGAAAAAAACTGTTGTACTTTGTGTACATTTTTGTGCAATTATGGACAGACTACTTTCTATAACTGCACAAAAAGCTGCACTACACTTCCCTTCACTCTTTTTTTTTTAACAGTATAATTCATTTTTTCTAGTAGAAAACCAACATTTTACTTAATTTTCGCCACAGTTCATCCAGTCATAGGGTTTAATGTCTAAACCTAATATGGTGACGGGCCTTACTGACACGGTTTGGCCGGATGATTAAATCTGGCCCTGACAGTTTAAATGCACAGCAAGTTAAGAAAACACCAGGAAACATTTTTAAAAAGAGAAACCACTTCACACAAAACACAAGGGAAGTGTTTTGGGGGGAGACGAGAACATGAAGGAACAGCTCCAGAAGTGACAAGCTAACAGTGAGCAGCTAATAGCAAATATATAAGTTTAGTATTACATGACTCATGTGATTAAAATACACTCTGACTGCATATTTTTCTCCCTCACAACACTGATGAATCTCCACTTCGTTTTCTCTCAGTGCATTTATTCGTGTGTTTCAGTTTCTACAGTATATGCAAAAACAACCCCCACCCAAAAAATCCACAATAACACTTCCGTTGTATTTTCTGAGTTTTTTCCTACTTCCATTGCCTTTTGTGTGCTTTTGCAGGGTTTGTCTATTTGCTGGTTACGTTGCAACTCTCCGGCCCACCGTAGAAATATCTTAAAATGTTACATAAGATAAACTTTCAAGCGTCAGGTGTTGATGGACGGAATAATGACCCAACTTTCTTGCTCTTGCTACAGCTGAATTAAAAAAGGCATGTAAAAGCTCTGAGAATGGCCCCAACCTGCTCTGGTGAAGGTGATTTCAAAAGATGATTATGCACTCATGTCACCTGTATAATAATTTCACTGTGCTGTGTCAATTAGGCACAAGGCTGTCGACGACCGGAGTGCTTCGCTTTCACATGGAAAAAAGTACTTTTGACTATCCAGCATCAATTTGACACTCACTTATTTTATCCTTGTCTTTATTTTTTGTTGGCATTGTGCTGTTTTTAACTCATTTTTAAGTACAACAATTCGAGTTGTAGATAACTGATGCGTGGCTTGTGCATCATAGTTTGATTGATTGAACGAGATGGATAGAAATAGAGGGACAAAGAGAGGTGGAAAGGTAAACCTTGACCGTTAGCAGCCTGCATGAAACCCCTCCACCCCTACCTGCCCCCACCACTTCTGCTTATCCTCCTCTCTTCCGCCTCTACTGCAAAACTCTCCCCACTGCCTTTCAAATCACTTCAGTCAGTCAGAATAAAGGACTTTCACCAAAAAAGACTGCCTTACTTTTACCACAAAGGCCAGTGAGACTTCTTTTTGGTCTTTGGGGGAGTGGAAGACATTTAAATAAAGTTAGAATGAGAGGAAAAGAGTAATTGCTATCCTTCATCCACAAGACCAGAGAGAAATGTTGTTGTTTCCCAGGAAAAAAATTGAGGATAAAAGTAAAAAGAGTCAACTAACTTGCTGCACCACTGCATAGCAGCAATTCAGAGAAGGATATAGAAACCAGTCAAAGTAGTGGATGAAAATGACACGGAGGCTCCAAATGAAAAAGATTAAAGTGTACTCACCAGCTAAGCATCACTGGGGTGTAGGCACAGGGGGCTGTGAGGGCCGTCTGTCCTTTTCAAATTGATTCTGTTAGAAGGGGAAAGGAGACAGAGAAGGAAGGGGGAGGGGTGAGTGTTTCACTAGCTACTCGCCTCCATCTCATAAGCAGAGCGCAGAACCACAAAGAAGTGCTGGCGGTCTCGTAAACAAACCGCCAACTTTTCAATGACGGAGAGAAGGCGGAGCGGGAACGGCTTTTTAAACCCCAACCTTAATGGGGTTTGGGGGGCGGGGGGCTGAAGGGAAAGAGGGACCTGCGAGAGGCCTTTGTAACAACTGATGGCCTAACTGGACAATAACAAACCACCAAGTTCAGTATAGTTCAAGCACATTAAGCCCTAAACCTGACTCGACTCGCACAAACAACACAACCAATATGTGGCTCAACTGTAAACGAACACACAGATGTAAATGCGGCACACAGACGCCTAAACTGTGTCGAACCAAACACAGATGCTAATATACAGAGAGCACATTTGGTTCCAAGCTTTTTGATCTCAGTGCCACAGAGCAAATTGGAACAAATAGCCCTGGTTTGGTTTCTAAGGCAACCTGAAGGAGCAGCTCAGACTCGCGATCCCTCTTGTGTCGTCAGCTGCCGTGATATGGCTGCTGTTTCTTTCACTTCAACACAGAGGAGCAAAAATGAATCAAAGAGGAATGATAAAGTTCACTAATGATGATTTATTAACTGTACATCTTATAGGATGTTATCACATAAATGCAGAAATTAACTAAAAGGGCATTTAGGTTGGAACCAAAGAATAAAAGGCTTTGTTTTATAGTAATAATAAATATGAAGTGCATATCAAACTCTTAGTCAGCTAATTAAGCACCCAGTTCTTCGACCACATTCTCCAGCTTGATGCTGAGACACTTAAGAGTGGGAAAGACAGGTAGAAAAATACAGTAAAGAGGATTTTCCATGGAGCTAAGCCGAGAATTTAGGGCTGAGCAGCAGGAAGTGTCCGCTCACACACACAGAAACTCCTCATAATCTCCACTGTCAGTGTGGGATCAGGCTTTATTCACTGCAACAAGTGAGGAGGAAGAATTCTCATAAACTGCTTAGTCTGTGACCTAAAGTCTTATTCACTTTCTCTCACACACGCACACACACACACACACACACACACACACCAATGTCCCGCATCTACACAAGAAAGTCGTGCAGACAGGATCTGGGATTGCATGACCCTGCTCAGATTCAGTATGGCTTTATTGACCACAAGTGGCATGAATGTGATACTGGGCTCGGTGCAAATCAAGCAGCAAAGCCGAGATTTAAGTAAGACAGATAACAATAGGTAACATCAGGGCCAACGTTTGGCTCCAGACCTCTGTGTGAGCACCTTCATCTTAGCGTGGGACATTTCAGATTCACCAATCGTGGTGCTCGTGAGGCGTTTCTGCAGATCAGGTGAAAAAAACAGAGAGCCAGCAAGAGTTTTGTTGATAGCAGCAATAAAGACGTCACTCTCAGTCAGAAAACATCGAGACTGAAAAATTGCAACGGGTTTGGATGAAAATGGCACAGTTTTTTTTTCTTTTGTTCTGAAATGTTTTGACAGAACACACGGAGAGACGCAGAGAAACTCGTCACCAACTGAAATATCGCAAACATCACATTTTCTTATTATCACTATTGGATTGAATGTACACTGAAATGCATGATATATCTACCAGCAGCAATTCGTGAAATTTATTATAATAAAAAATGAGTGCAGAAGCAGGACAGCGTGGTGGTTAGCACTGCTGTCCAAGGTCCAAAGACATACAGTTAGTGGGGTAGGATTAACTGGTGGTTCTAAACTACCCATAGATGTGAATGTGAGTGTGAATGATTGTCTGTCGGTGTTAACCCAACATCAGATTGGCGACCTTTCCAGGTTGTACCCCGGAAAGCTCTCAGCCTATGGCAGCTTGGACCCTGAATTGGCTAAGCAGAGGAAAATGGATGGATGGAGTCCTGAAAGTATTTTTAGTAATACTGCGCAATACTGCAGATTTTGGTATATATTCAATGCCAAGTGAATACAGGGCCAGTACTGCTGATATTAATGCCGATACTTTTAACCTATAAAGCTTATGCAGTGCAGAGCACAGTGCGATGATTTATGAGCTGAATCATCATCAATTTGCGCATTTTAATGACCACTAAATCACTGTGATTTTTTACTTTCCACAATAATGAGTTAACACAACAAAACACACCGTTCAGTTTTTCATGCAGTTTGAAACTGTGTTTGTTGGAGACCTGGTAGGTAAATGTGCCTTCCGCTAAATCACTGTGGGTCAGATTGGTTGTTTAGATGTGCTATAGGCTAGAAATCAAAATAAACATGATAGTCAACACAAAAAGGTTCAGAATTTTTTCATAGTGCATGTTTGAGCAATAGTTTTTCATTTGCAAAAAGTTGTTTAACACAGTTCAGTGCTGCTAGTGCTGAACTTAGGGGATAAACACAAAGTATCAATCCCATCACACTAGTATCGGCCTGATACCAATATCAATGTTGGTATCGACACTATGGATATTTAGATCGACCTGCTCACCTCTAATGTTTAGATGTTTCAGACCCACACATACAGCACAAACACACAGAGACATATATACAGAGCAATTACAACAGACGCTGTCCATCTTAATTTGAATCTTATCTTGAATCCTTGAAAGTCCTCTTTCTTCTTGGTGGTCATCCTGTGAACTTATGTGAAGAACTAGTAAAGCTTTCAAAAACAGCATGAATCAAAGCAGACTGGAGGCACAGTCTCCAACCTGGAACTTTTTTTTTTTGCAAGCTGAAACTTTTGCACCCCACCGCAGAGCATCTCACTCATTTTCTGTCCATAAGAAGTGATTATCAACATTCTCCACGAGACCCAGCAGCGAAAATCAAATTCTCCTAATTAAGCTCCAGTTACTGGTAACTGAATCAGGCAGTTTAATGAAGACTTAGCGGGAAGCGGGTGAAGAGGCAAGTTACAGAGCGGCAGGAGTTCACGGCTCAACAACTCTCGATGTTTATCTCACACAGAAATGCACAGGAGCACAAACACTTATTCACACATTGTACTTGTGCAGTTCAACATTCACCCTTTAGGCACTAAAGGAAACGTGTCTAATTAGGAGCAAATTACTGCCTGCAGCTTTCCAGTTGAGATCACTAGGTTGCTGTTGCTAAACAAACTTTTTTGTTATGAAGTTCAAATCGAACACAGCAGATCCCAGCAGTTACTGCAACGAGGACACACTACGTGATATGAGCTGGGAAAAGTGGCACTTCAAAGGCTCTCATTACTCTGTTATACAATCATGGAAACCTTTAAAGCCACTGTCATATCTTTAGACGTTACCACCAATTAATGTGCTTTTTACCAAACTTGCAACTTTTTCCCCCTAAAAATGGTTTGAAAACTGACACCATCCATTTAATTTTTTTTTTATTCAAACTGACTTAAAGTTTGTTGTAATGTTTGTGAGCGACGGAGCAGGTAGCGAAGTGTTTGATCTATACGTGTCGACTAATCTAATCGATCTCCGGGCAGCGCTGTGTCTCAGTTTTTAACAGCTGATCGTGCACACTCAAGTGCAGCCTTCAGTTAGAGTTCTGTCACATTAGTTCTGCTTCTGTGAAATGTTGAAAATTTCCAGAAAAATATGCAAATTGGCGTGTTGTTCAGTCGCTGGCTGTGCACTCAAAAGATCATGAATCTCGCATAATTAACTGAGCGTCGGTGACTTTTGTGAGTCATGTCATTTCGCTGCTGCTCTCTACTGAAGTGCGTGCTATTCTTGACAGCGCAAAACAAGCAGAGGTGGCGTGCAACTGGCATTCCCAGGGTGACTCAGGCTGCAGCAGTGCTCGTGGGCAAGGCAGGAGCCATAAACCATGCCAGTTTATGAAAATATTTTTAAAAAATCTGATTTTAAAGGCATAATGTTCATTTCGAATGGTAACAAAAGTGTAGACAGATTGTTTTAACCTGACCTCACACAGAGACAAACCATGGATTGCAATTTAGTTGGAGTGTTGTATGGTGTTTGGGTTTGCTTGCCTTGTTTTGTTTACATCAGCAAACAATAATGTGTCAACACAGCAGGATGACGCGCCTCAATTATGATTAGCTGTGTGGGAAAAAATGCACATTTCTCAAAAGCATCACTTCAGCTGTGTGTCATTAAACTTCACACTAATGTGGTTATCAACTAACAGACTGGTTGAAATACACTGTTTTTGTCTGCCTATTCGCATAACAGAGCAAAAAGGAAGCAACCTTTAACTTTAACTGAAATATACATAGATGTGGTGAGCATCAGAATGGGGGAGAAAGGTGATTTAAATGACTGTGTGCTTGCTGGTGCCAGAGAGGCTGCTCTAAGTATTTCAGAAACTGCTGATCTACTGTGATTTGTCCCACACAACCATCTCTATCTCTGTTTCTCTGGGTGAAAATGCCTTGTTGATGCCAGAGGTCATAAGACAATGGCCAGACTGCTTTGAGCTGATAGGAAGGAAGCAGTAAGTCAAAGAACTACAAAGCTCAGATCATCATAAACAGGGTTCTTTACAGTGAGGTTACAAACCCAGTAGTAGCAAAGTGTACCTAATAAAGTGTCCAGTGAGTGTATGTCTTCTCTTCTTTGTATTAAAATTAATGGCATTTCCAAAAACAAGGCTTAATTACTTAATTGTGAGAAGTAAATGACTGATTTGTCTCAGAGGTTTTTACTATCAGAACAACATGTAGGAATCTTTCCCACTAATAACTAAACTAAAAGTGATAAATAAACACAAAATGAATTCATTTTCATTTTATGTATTTTATGTAAATAAAATAATAAACCTAATCAACAGGACACGGAGGGAAGAGAACGAGAGAAGGAAGGGAGACAGGGGCAGTAAGGCTAATAATCTACCACATCCAAGAGACTGGGAACCAGAACACACACACACACACGCACACACACACAGAGCTGCTATCCGAAAGGTCGAGCCTTACATACAAGACGGTTTAATTTGCACAACCTGAAACCATGGCATCACACTGACGGGCAAAGTCATCTATTACCCTCGTTATTATGCACCGTCCTCCTGTGTCCTCGCAGCCCACTGGCTGAGTTTCCAGCGCAGTTTCACATATCCTCGGCTTTTCATCATCACATCTGACACCTGTTTATATACGTCTTAACCTCTGACCTCACCCTCCCTGCTCTCAGAGACAACAGCGCTAGGTGAGCAGAGAGGTCGCCTCCGTTACCGCGAGAGTGGCGACAAAAGGTTACAGCGGCAAATGGATTGAGGACTAAATGTAAAGACCAGAGGGGGGAATAAAACTAAGGGTGGCCGTCCTGATCCAGGCTTCCGTGCCGTGTGTGTTCTTGCATGTAAAAATGTGTTCCTGCACTCGACGTCTTGGTGAAAAAGCAATTTCAGATTTTGAGCAATGCGTATGTGTTTCTGATTGCTCAGTAAGCTCAAGTGGGTCTCTGTAGTAATTAAGTGGCACCTCCATTAAAGACGCCTTGGGCTGCTAATACATCAGTGTTAGTTTTAAAGCTGCACAGCTGACCAAACGGCTTAGAGAAATGATGGGGAGCTAACTATGCTATTTAAATTCAACAATCCTCAGAGATGTGACATCACCACGTGCAGAGTGCTCTTCCGCCGCTGAGTCCAAACACTGAATGTTAATGATGTCTCTGCAACAAGCTTTCATCATTAAAAAAAAGAGAGAGAAGGTGACATTATTACTGCTACAATTTTATTATTTATTTTTTAAATCCCTTTAAAAATTTACCCCAAAATCTTCCCCTTTCCATCACTTTGACATGCTCGCTGCTGCAGTTAACATCTACAGCTGTATTTACGATTTATCGATGGCAGCTCCTGCCATTGTGTATGGCTCACCAGCTCAACTAAATGCAGCTAATGATAGTATTTCCACAGGTTTCGAAAGGTGATTAATCTGCTTTAATAATGGCCATTCAACTTAGGTTGAAGGTTACATAAAGGGGAGACCCTGGGCTAACAAGCTTATAGTCTCAAGTTAAAGCCAATTAAATAGTAGCTGCTAACAGGGCAACATTTACACTTACATGCATTTGCTTTGTTGACAGGACTTCCACTAATCCTGTAAATTGATGCCATCATTTTAGACTGCTGTAATAATTCTAAAGGTCACTCGTATGGGATCAGTTTAACCGTAGCAGCATTTTTTAAAAACAGCATTTTTTAAAAACAGCATTTTTTAAAAAGCGTTTTTTAAAAACAGCATTTTTTAAAAAGCGTTTTTTAAAAACAGCGTTTTTTAAAATCGTATTTCTGTCTTTTTCTTCATTTTTTTCTTAAATCTACTTGTTTCTATTTGAATATAATTTGCACTTGTTTTCCCGTCCATACAACTGAGTCCTCGTGAAGCTTACTCGTGAAGATCTCTCCATTTTGCGCTCGCATGATGTCAGCCTTACAATTTGAGGAGGAGGGGGGAGGCATAAATATCTTATCGTTTTTACGTAACCCCTTTAATGACGGTAAGCTCTCAAGCTGGCCCTTCTCAGTCTTCAAGTTCCTCCATAAATATTCAATCGGGCTGAGGTCAGGTGACAATCAGCACTCCTCGGTTTTCTTTGGTCTTTAAGTAGTTTTTTGGTGAGGTGAGTTTGGGCTCATTATCCTGCTGCCGCACGATTCCTTCTGCACAAAGATGCAAAGACGAGAATGTCGTGCATCGCTGATGGAGTGCTGCTTCTCCTTGACCTCCTTGGGCCATGATAATCAGATATTAGACGTAATATATTGTGACAGCCCTACAACCACATTTGCATATTCCCGCCATCATGTTTCGCTTTTGGTTTGATCGACTGCGATGACATCCTCTGTCGAATTTCTCTTGCTGCATATCATCATCCGCTGTGAAATACTGTTAAAATTTCACCCGCACCAAGTATTTTGCCTCATTTTCCTCTCTTTACAAGTGCTTTACAGAAGCCGCTCATCTTCTTAGACCACTACTAGAGTCTCTGTCTGATAGTGCTTTAGCTGATTGGAGTCTTGTATTGGTTATTTAGCCAATTCTGTGTTGTGATGAAGCTCCTTTTGCAGCTTTTATTAGCCTAGCAGGATGTATTGATCTTCCAGTGCTGTGGATACAGCTGAGCCAATTTGCGCAAAATATTTTAGCGTAGCGCCACTGCCCCCTCAGAAGACTCCAGTCCAGCTGTGTCAGAGTTAACATGGTCAGTGCAACTAATAGAAATACTTTTAAAAATGCTCTTTTGTTGTCGCTGCTTGTGTTTTTAAATATTTCTTTCTCTCGTTACCCCCTTGCAAGCCTACTAGGTGTAACTCTTGGAGCTCTGTTCTGAACTGAGTGGTTTCTCTCATATTTCAGGTCTGCTTATAGAATAGAAATGAATGAGCTGTGCAGCTACCCATGGAAAAACACAAAGGCTATTCTAATGGTCAAACTATGTCTTTATTTGCATATAAAGTGGCATCTGAGCTCATCATTAAAGGTACAGGGGAGGTCCGAAACTGTAGTCTTTATGAGGGAAAGAGTTAAATGACTTTTCCACAATTTTAAAAACGATTTTAACAGCAGTGAAGAGTGTAGACAGGAAGTTAGGGGTAGGAGCAAAGGGGAATGACATATAGGAAAACAACCTGGGTCAGACGTGAACACAGACCCCCTCGGCCTTTGAGACACTCGTCCCATGCCCAGCCAGGTGAGCCACGGGGATTCTCAAACTTTCTGATTGCATCCACGACCAAAAAACCCCTAAATTACGCTTCTTTTTTAAAATCAGAAGCATAATTTTCTTTAAATATTTCCTCCACATTCATTGGCCTTATACAGTTGTAGTCCTAACAGGACTAAATAATTGTTATAATTTTACAATGCTGGGTTTAATTAAACACATGAAAAACATTTAAGCCACAGAGGCACATTTGGAATTGAGTGATGGCTCAGGATGCAACAAAGAAATGCTGTGTGGTGTCTGAGTGAACAACTTCAGTGAGTGCGTGTGCTCCTCTGGACCAGGTGTTTGCTTTGGGATAAATGCTGGTCTTAACCGTGATCCCAGGACTGCTGATTAGTCTCCCACTCGAGTAAATACGTTCACTCTCCAAGCTGTTTGTGCATGATGGCACAGTTTCTAAATGTGTGCGCTTACATGTGCTCTCCTCCCCACCTTCTTTTTCTGCTTCTGTTTGCCACGGCGCTCGTTTTGTGGGAGAGGCCGCTCAAATTTCTGTTTCTCTAAGCGAACTCGAGTCATTCCAAATAAATTTTGTTGTGATGGCACAGAGCGGAGTTCGCAGCAGGGGGGAAAAGAACTGTCAGCAGGCAGGCGAAAGCAGCGACCTCAGCTTCACTCCGAAATGATACTTATCGAGCTGATTATTGATCCGCACGTCCGAACTGTGCAGCAGCCAAATGGCCTCAGCGGTCTCACTGAGCCGGCAGAACGAGATCTGGATCCATGTGACTGCACAAGCATGCAAAGCATGTGATGCACATGAGAGGTGAGAGTGACGTGAAGAAGAAAAAAATTAACCCTTGTCTGTTGCAGTAGTGGGTCTAGCTCACCCTGCCTCTGAGTACACAAAGAGCAAACACGATGTGACTCTTTATTGTGGTTCTAAATGAATGGCTGACGTTGGTGCCAACATTCAAAGTGCATTTTCTTCAGCACAATGGTACAGACAGGTGTGTCCACAAGGTGGAGGAGAATGGGAGACAAAACTGAGCTGAACATCAATGAAGTGATGTTGTTAAAAATACTCTAATCCTCACGTTTCCTGGAGAAAACTCTTTGGTTATTAAAACATCCGAGGTAAAACACAGCAATTGCGTGGGACGGGGAGTGCATTCACACAGTCAGTTACACTCCAAGTTGGTGTGTGGTATAACAAATCTTATATTTTGTCTTTTATCCTCTCGTTCATTCTTTATTTCCCGTTTAGGTAAAATAAAAGAAACATGTTTTTCCACCTAACAGAGCATCTGTCCTGTTTTCGAGCATATTTATGAGCTTTTTTTTTTAAAAATTAGCTTCTAACAACGAGTGACAGGCCCTCACTGAGAATAACAATTCTGGTGATTTCATCTGAGAGAATTGTGTTTTTGCCTGTTTCTTCGCCTTCTTCTTCCTAGTTTGAATTGGGCTCGGCTCAATAAAAGGAATGTCAAAATATGTGAATCAAGCTGTGACGGTTATATTGCTTGTTTTGGCATCATGCCGTCATTCAAATCAGAAGATTGTTGCAAAAATGATGATGAGACCAGGTTTGCCCTCGTGCAGGAGACGCAGATGAACAGAATCAAATATACTGCGGATACATT
Organism: Pundamilia nyererei; assembly: GCF_000239375.1. NCBI lineage: Eukaryota > Metazoa > Chordata > Actinopteri > Cichliformes > Cichlidae > Pundamilia > Pundamilia nyererei. The sequence goes on along the minus strand of NW_005187576.1, from coordinate 573,022 downwards.
TATTATGAAGCAGAAACTTGATTTCAAAGAGAGCGGGTGAACACGTATTACAGCGGGCTTTGTAAACCAATTACAAACACCTAATCTTACACATTTTCATATACAGCACCACTCCAGACGAGGAGACACAGAGGCATGTGTGCTCTGACAGCAGGCAGCTCGGCTGTGTTTGTGCCTCACATGTCATCATGTTCCATAAAGCCCCGCCCCATTTATAACGTTGACCTGTATGTTCAATGGCTTAGTTTATTTTATTTTGTTTAAAAGGCCGAAGCTGTTTTCATTTCTGACTGTTATTTTTTTCTTGTTCAGTCATTAATCTAGCAAAGTTTCATTTGCCATTTCCTTTTTTCCTCAGGTTTCGCATTTGCTAATCGAGCCTCAGTCTCTTGATATCTTTTTACTCTTTCCACAGAAAGGTAGAAAAAAGGTAAGACTCATGATATATGTAGCTTTTAGCTGGTTGCTGCTGCTGCTGTTGGCCCTTTACTCCTTTGTTTGTTGTACAAGCTGCTCTATTTCATAATTTATATTGTTTATATCTTGTGCT
>NW_005187576.1:545003-570541 GCF_000239375.1 Pundamilia nyererei | reverse complement strand
TTTGATGAGAGGGTAGGCTTTTTCTAACAGTAGCATTGTGTAGGTTTCAAAGGTGCCTCGTGTTTGTTGCTTGCTCCTTTGTGTTAGATTTCAACTCAAGGTCTAGGCAACCCAGAGTCACCCTCCACTATGGTCACATGGTCTATGTTGTCGATCCGTATGTTAGCAAAGCTATCGCAGTCTCATTCTAGCCAACTGAAAGTAGCATAGCTCTGGAAAGAAAGTTTGGTTTATACAGGTGAGCGTGCTGGATGACATATTTACACTACAGTGTGCTTGAATTAATTGCCCTCATAGAGACAAAAAGTGAGAAAGTATCTTTGCCAATCTGACATCACATATATTACATCGTGGGACAAATTCTGCAATGTAAGAAAAACACAACTGCTGCAGGATGAGCATCTGTGCAACAACCATCTAAACAACGCGTTCAGAAGGTTTAACAGAGTAGTTACTTTTACGGTTACTTTTCAGTGACCTTTATATCATCTCTGTTGCAGTCTGTGCTATTAACAGCGTTTCAGTATTTGGAGTCTCCCTTACTTTGTAGCTTTTTTCTGAATGCTGCTCAAAATTTTCAAGACTTTTTTGTAGTTTCCTTTTATTTTATCTATTTGCCTGGGTATTCTTCTCAAGTTTCAGTCCATCAAGCACTCAGGGCCACTATAGACTACGGCTGCCATACTCGAAGGACCAAACCTTTCAAACTTACAGCGTCTCAATATTTCATACAGAGAAGACTGATTTTACGCATTTTGGGGGGAGATTTAAGCAAAAAACACTGATCCAAGCTGAGAGGCCCTCAAGCACCAATGGTTTTATTGACTAAACCCTTATATACCCACACAAACACACTAAAACGGCTTATTGTTTCCTTAACCTAAACGCAATCAGTCTGGGGCTCGTTTCATTTTAGAGCCGGCAGCCACGAGAGTCAGGGATGGATGTGGAAGGAGTGCAGACTGATAGAAAAGGACTGCAGGTGATTCGTCTTAGTGAGCTGGGCTTGGTCAGTTGGACACAAAAGTGCAGGGTACGTCTGGTTTTAATCAATGGAAATCCCACCTGGAGCAGAGAGTGAAAGGGCCAAAAAAAAAAATGAAAGTGGCTTAGTGAAAAGGAGAAAATTGGTAAAAGAGAGACATCAAGCAAGGAATGAAAAGCAGCGGCATAGCGGACAGGCAGGAAAATAGGACATGGTCAGGAATTAAAAAGCAAGTTTGTGATTAAAAAGGATGGTACACAGTAAACAGGGGAGAACAAACGACAGAGATAAATGTGGAAAGTGTGAAAAGGAGGGGTGGAAGAGAGCACGAATTAAACCGTTTAACATGCAAAGGGCTGAGAAATCAAGCTCCCGATCCATCTTTTAAAGTGCAGAAATGAAACCCCCATTCATCATCGAGCTGTGAGGATATAACTAAAGAAAAAGGAAAGTGGCAGGTAACCAATGCCCCTGTCTGTTATCGAATTCTTCTCCTGGGACGACAGCAAAGAGTTTCTGACTTTTTGAAAGGCACCAGGAAGACAGAAAGAGCGTTTGATGAAGTAATTTGGTGTTTACTGCCACAGACTCATCCGTCATACACGCAGTTTGCTTAACAACTCTTGAAATGGAGGTACTTAGCAATTAAGATTGAGTTGCAGAACGGAGAGACAGGTTCAAATTATATGTGATGCAGTAAAGAAGGCTATTAATTTGGGTTCAAAGAGAGCTCTGCCTGAGGGGGGGGAATAAAAGGAAGCACTAAAGCGTGTTACACCGTCTGAGTGTGCATAGGCGTGGGTGTCGTGTGCGTTTTGAAAGCCTGCTTCCAACTGATTCCCAGTCCACTCTGACAAAATGTTTGAGCTAACACAACATAACTAACTTACTCCTGACAACACTTTAAACAAACTTAAGGTGCCCTCTGCACAACCTGCACGAGTCAACACAAGGTAGTTTGCAAGTGATACATTATTAATTCAGGTTTCATCAGGCGGGCAAAGAAAGAACATTTCCAAGCAGAACTCTGTGAAGCAATCAAAGTTGTGATCTAAGCATCCCTCTTCTGTCAAGCCTCTCAAAGCAGCGGATCAAAGCTTGCTGGGATACAATCTGGCGTGAATGAGGCCAGTGTTGCCTCCAACAACTTTAAAACCACCCTTATTCAATTTCTGCTTCATTTCACTTTATGGCATCTAGGAGGCTGCTGCAAAACAATTCTTGGTTCTTGGGGACACGCGGGGTATAAAGTCATTCAAAAGTGCCTGAAAACATTGAAATCTAAAAACAAACACAACTTGTTATTAAAGTGGCAATAGAAGGGTTTTGATCATAAACTGAATGTTGCTAGCTCAATGTAATTGCTATGAAATGTGCCCATCATAGTTTAGATTCAATCCCGATCAGACCGGTTTTCACAATGCCACCAGTTACAGAATCTCACAGTAGAAAGTCTACAGCACCAAAGAGGGGAAAGAACAATGCTCTCAGAAAAGGCAAAAACAGGCTCAGAAGGAGACAAGAAGAACCTTGAATAGATGCACTGGATAAAGTGCTGGGCCACTTATAAAACTAGGGCAGGGCAATATGGCCAAAAATATTTATCACGATATACATTTGAAAATTTGCAATAACGATATAACTGACGATATAATTGACACTAGACAAAATACTTTACAACTCCACAACTTTATTAGTGCAAAAAAATCCCCATCAATGTATTTTCACTTAAACAAGCAGCTGTTTTTTTATGTGCATTAAAGTTATATAAAAATTTAACAGTGCAAATGCAAATTCCTCGCTGACAGTTTAACCAAAAGGCATTTCAGTGGAAATTGGCCGACATATCCTCAGCATAACCATGTATAATATCCACAAAACTTAAAAAGAGGTTATACACACACAAGATGTTGAAGCACAGTACGTATCACTCCGCGAGGCTCCTGCCTACGGTAGCCTTAATGCTCCGACAATCCATCAAGCGGTGCAGGTTTGTAGCTTAGCAAAGTCGTACTGAAACATTTTTGACAGATTTTTGAACGCCGTGTGCCACATAAAATCGGTTCGGTAATAACGGTAATAACGGCCCGCTTGCATGCTCTACCAAAAAAATGTGCTGTGGTGTGTATCTGAGGGACGAAAGCCAAACCAGTCCCACACCACTGAAGTTGCAGCATTTTTATAAACCAATTCTGGTTCATCTGTTTCATTCAACGATCCGCTTTCGCCCTTCTCATTCTCCATCGCCGGCACGCTTTTTCCACGTGCGTATGAAAACAAAGGCACTGCGCATGTGCGTTTTACCCATCTCGATATTTCATTTTCTTACCATTGCCTAACCTTATACCTGTATTACCGTGAATGCTATGATATGGCCCAGCCCTAGTGGAAACCCATGCCACGAAGCTCCTGGCGCACAGTTCTTGTGCTGATGTTAATGCCAGAGGAGGTTTGGATCTTTGCAATTATTAAGTCTGCATAAGAAATTTCAAAAAGAAGAAATTTCACAAATTCACTTGTTGCAATAGTTGCATCCTATTACAATACCACAGTCGAATGTTCTTTCACAAACGTGTGTAAAGGCTGACCGTACGGTGCTCGATTTTACACACCTGATTCAACAGGACTGAAAACACCTGAACTCAGAGGTTAACAGTTGTGGTTAACAGACTTTTGCCCATATAGAGTATTTACTCTGAAACAGCAACATTCATATGGCATCATTTCTTTCTTCCCGGTTAGTAAGTAACGAAACCTGCTTACTTAACAGCCAACGACTGGATGCTTTTACAGAGAGCAATTAGAAACAGAGCCCCAAAATGTTAATATACAGCAATCTGTCATAGGAAAAACCTAGTGTGGCTATTACTTAGATAATATAGCAGTGTTAATTAAGTCATTTTCTCCCCTGGAGGGCCGTGTGCCAGGACCGAGGCCTATCTGTTACAGCATAAAAATGCAGCCGCTGCTGTTTTTTGAAGGATGCCGGGCATGGCACAGCCACTGAAAAAATGCTTCTCTGTGTTAGTGTGGCTAAAATTTATGTAGCATGTGTTTCCTCTCTGTTGCATCAAATCTGTCGCAGCTGCAAATTTTAAGAGGAGGTTCAATAACATTAGTGTTTCCTGACTCATGAGATTATCATTTACACTCTAATCGACGGTTGAGCTTGCAGTCGTTGCTGGAATATCTAAATATCACTCTGGCCTTGTAAAAAGGGCAGCAGCCTCTACTGTATTTCAAGTGTCTCTTATGCAAAAAAAAAAAAAACAATCAGTGTTTTGCAACCTTTACTTAATAAATTTGTTATTTGTTTGTTTTATAGGTGAAAAATTTCATTAATATTTCTATAAACCTAAGGATCTAATAGTGAGATCATTGACATTTTTGGGCCAATATCTTACCTTATTTTTATTAATGGCTGACATTTATTTAATTCTTAATTCTTGTGATATAATTTTGTCTAAATTAAAGGTTTTAAAGTCACTAAATCCAACCTGATTGGACATTTAAGTGCTCAGAGCTAAATTAAAGGTTGGGATATGTTGTTGAGCTTAAGAAAGCCTTCTTTGAAGCTCAAATGTGTGATTACGGGTAGTTTCAATACAACTGTCTCAAGGTGTCTTAATATTAATTCATAGAAATCTGAAGGAAAGCCTTTAAGTGAAGGGATTATAAAGAAGCCACTGAACAAAGTGCCACTGCGGTTTGTGTAACTAAACCACAAACAGCTATGGAGGCTGAGTGATGTGCTGTGATAGATGTACCGCAATCACAATAAGCATGAAATGGGTTTGACTCAGTCAGCAACAGAGCCAAAGAAAAGCAGCAATTTAGGAAGAATATGGTCATTCAGACATAAAAACCACAAACAAGATAAACTATGCTTTACAACCAAAGCTTCTCAATAGCTCCAGAGCGCATATTTTGCATCACTCCACTCAGGCTGAATGGATAGTAGTGCCTTTATCATCAGCCAGTAAAAAGAAAGAAAGAAAAAAATGCTTTTTGTCAGTTGTGCGCATCTTAGATTCCTCACTCATAGCCTTGGGTTTTACAGTACGCTTTGAAATCATGCACCTGTGGTGTATTTAGAGTCTGGCACCAAAACAAAAGACAAAAACGAGAAGTGGCATTGGAGGGAGACGATGGCTTGAGGTGGCATAAGTCTTTTAGCCTCTGTCACATTCCTGTGCCAGCTAGCTGTCTGGGTGTCCCTGGAGGCTAAAGTCACCACACTAGATCACAGGGAGTATGTGGGAACACATAAACATGCACGTATACAGTAGCAAAGAGCAGTGTCCTGTCCTCTGTCCTCAGTATCAAATGGCTGTTGTCAGCAGATGCAGGGCCATGATGCTGGATTCAGGCCAGGGTCTTTTTACTTCAGAATATTTTATAGCACCCCAGGTCATTCTGCTGCATCGCAGATCTGAGCTGCCTCAGTCATCACAATGTCACCATAATGGCTTTTAATACTGATCTAAAACTATAGTACTTAGAAATTATGGAACCATATCAGCTCAATGGGTTACAGAAGAGGTTTCCATCATAATTCCAAGTTAGCCACTAAAAAGCTACTTTCTCCTTTTAACAGTGATTTTTTTTCTTCAGTTTTTATGCAAACCTGGAAAATGATCACAGGTCTTGTATCCACATTTCAACTTAATAGGTATCCACTGCTGGACTGTCGAATATTAAAACAATTATTCGAAAAGATTAAATACTCTGTCAGCATTCAGCAAGTATTTTTCATCAGGGTTTGACAGCACTGATCTCTCTGTTGAAAGCTAATAGAATTATCGTTGTTCTATATACTGTTAATATTCAGCATTCCAACGTTGTAGAAGGATTTCATTGATGAGAACAGGAGCAGAAAGCCAGAGAGAAGACAGTTTTAACATATACACTGCCTACAGAGCCGATCGCAGCTCCCACAGGGCAAAAGTCAGTTAACATAACCCATGCATGTCTTTGGACTGTTGGAGCAAGCTGGAGACGCAGGGAGAAACTTCACACACAAAGTCTCCAGCCAGCTGGCAAACAAGATTTCTTGCAATTTTTTCCTGTATTTTCGTGGCAGCATGGCTGAGAACATCCATTAATAAGACGGCAAACATTCAAAAAAGTTTACTGAACATAGTTTCTTCCACCTATTTAATTCAGGATCACAAGGGGCTGGTTCCAGCTGCCAAAGAGTACATCCTGGATATTTTACCAACCTGTTGCAGGACTGACACATAGAGACAGACATTCACACCTATGGGCAATTTAGAATCACCGGTTGTCCTGATCCAATGCACGTTCTAGGACTGTGGGAGGAAGGGAGAGCGCATGCTTTGTTGGGTTCATTTGAACAACAGATGCACTGATGCTCTGCTTCATAAACTTGCAAATTTTTGTAGGATATGAGTTTACAAGTGAGTTTCTGAATACTCAAAACTATTAGCTTTCAGACTCTGTTTGCAACACCTGCTGCTTGTGGAAATTACAAGAGAAAACAAAAAGTTAAAATTCCAGTCCATTCAAATCTTCTCCAGATCCAGGGTGCCGCATTTATTACCAGTGAACGATTGTAAAAAAAAAAATCAGATTTTGATTGAATCTAAAATGAAACTAATCCAAGACACAAATCACAGAAGGGCAATGAATTGAAGACGCACCAGGAGGATCCTGCTAATAAATATCCATCACAGAAAAATGCGGCCACTGGAAAACGCTCATTTAGATTACCTGCGTTTACTTTCTTCATGCAAAAACAAATGACGACATGGAAGAGAGGCACAACGCAGCAGAAACAAAACAGGAGGGACAGAGAAATGACACCTAAAGTTAAATGAAGTCCAGCCAACACAAACTGGCCGTCCTTGACCAACGGGCTCGTGTTTTATGCCTTGGTTATCCCTCGCACCCCAGAGCACAAATGGCCCTCTGTCGTTTGTGCTGCCTTAATGAATAGGAGCACATCTTCGGCAAAGTCAAAGACGCGTGGGCATGGCCGCCACCACTGCTGATTTGTAAATCGCTAAGGATGTCTGGGCATCCTGCCAGCAGGGGCATGCTGTCAAAGCAGCAGGGGGCATCGAGGGTGACTGGAGCAGGCTACTCCGCTGCGAATAAAGCTAAGAGAAACAAGTTTCCAGTCCAACTGTGAGTGTTAACTGGAATCTTGCACCATGTCACATGTTTAATACATATGCACTTCATACACATGGGACAGCGAACCACAGAAAATAGCCCAGTGGTTAAAAATCCTTTCATCCCAATCAAATAAAGTCCATAAATATAATGTTTAAGTAATGCCTTTCCAGACGTGTTCCTGTTTGAACACCACATTACCTCTGTACATAAGCCAAACCAGGCCCGCAGGGAAATGCTTGTCCCAGTTTTGTTGCAGAGGAACTCGACTGGCCTGCACAGAGCTCAGAGATCCCCATTCAACACCTGGAATGCTCTCAGCGAGCCACGATTTATCAGCCAACATTAGCGTTGGATTACAGTAATGATCGAACGGCTGAATGGGTTTAATTTCCCCGCAGAAAGGTTGCAGAATTAAAGTGTTCCAAGAAGAGTGGAGGTTATTACAATCACATCTTCATGCTTGTCTTCCAGCATTAATGTAGAAGCCTTATCCAAACAGAATAATCCCAACAATAAAATACTTTTTTTAAAGAGTAGAGGAGAAGTAGTAGAAGTTTTCATTCCAGCCAAACCATATGAGTTTCAACCACTGCTGAACTTTAGATATTTTAGTTTTAGGAAATTCATATCTAAAGATACACTCAGCCTTGGTGCCATGAACCCATTTCCACTTGCTGCAAGCCACAGGTTATGAGTATTGCGAACACTGATAGCTAAACAATCTGTCCTTTCAGGGTGAGCTCTGCATACAGAAGACCCTTCCACGTGTAAACTGAGATATGGGCATGTAATAACAGCTTCTGAGCTGCGCCAGCCTGCTGTCTGAGTCAAAGAACCCTATCTTCATGACCAGTGCAGGCAGCTTGAGAGTATGCAAAAGACACCTGGCTTCTGCTAGTAACTAAAACCACCTGAGACCCGCCGCTTATAACTTGGTTTTCTGTTGTTTCCTATGTTGGACATTTAGGATTACAGCGCCTCATCAATCCTGAGTGTCATGGCTTCCTTTCCAACTTTCCTAACAGTTTCTCATCTTCTACTATTGAAATGTATCACATTGTCACATTTTATTTCATTATTAATTTCTCCTGTCACTGTAAGGCTTAACTAAAAGCCCAACATCTGTCTTTGGCACAGAATCTGTGGTGATGTGTGCTTACATTGTCCCACTCTGCAGCAACCAGACATCAGGCAAAGCTGCAAACGTTCAGACTTTTGGACAAACAGTATAAAGTCTCATTGCATGAGGAGGTTGTAAGTCACCACACCCTCCTCTTTCTATTCAACTTTTGCCAGGCCTTTTTGCATTTTGCACTGCTGCCCATGAAAACGCAATCTCAGGAGCTCTTGGAGATTCAGTTTGTGTGCCCAAGCCCTACTTCTTTGCGTCTGTTGATTGTGCTTGCCGCATCACAACATGTCTCACAGTCTCTCAAAGCCTCTAAAACTTTTAGAAGCCACGTCTGCAGCATAAAAGTTGTTTGATAGAGCTGTGTGAAGAGTATTTCTTTCCCATGTCCCCACGGGCGACATAATTCACAGGAGCTGGAATGAGAGGCGAAACCAGAGCACCACAGAAAATGAGAGAGCAGCATGTGTCTAAACAACACACACAGGCTTGTCTGACCCTGTGGTAATTGCCAGTGCTGTTGCAGTGACGTGATGTAAGTATTCATCTGCCTGCCTCCATCACCATCCCGCCATTCACCCAGCCAGGTTGGTGTTAACAGACCAAACCACTGTAGTGTAATCAAGTAAATAAAGCCTTGTGGGTTAGATGTAAATTAGATTCAGTGCAGCTGAGAGGAGGCACAGAAATAACAAGGTCACATCTCTGGACATTGATATAGTTTAAGATACTACAAGGACACATTAGAATGAGGAGGGACAAACAGGGCATTATGACAGAGAAAAATGTGACGGGAATACCTCACAGCATAATTTGTTTATGCAGTTTATTCCTTCGCTTGTTTTTTGGGGGGTTTTTTTGCCTGTCCCATTTGGTTCTTTAGCCATCAGAATTGTTGTCTGAAGACCAACAAGGAGACCCAATGGATTTACTTTGCCAAATGGATCATCACAGCCTCGCTGTATTGGTTCATTTGATCGACCTTTGTTGTTATTATTTATTTTATTTTATTTTCAGTTGTAACAGACGGGACAGACATGACTGAGGGATAGGAAAGGAAGAGAGAACGATGAAGGAAAAGAAAAACAGAAGGGAAGAGGGACAGTGAGAAAGGGCATTTAAAAAGAGAAAGGAGAGGGGGAAAAAGAAGAGAAAACAAGCAAAAAAAACAGCAACATACTAAACACAACACCATCACGTTAATCTAGCTAAGTGTAAACAGCAGTAAATACTAAATATTGAATGTTGTTGTGTAGCAAACAGAACCGACAGCGCACAATGTGCTTGGAAATAGCAGCCTATGAGGTGTAGTTTATGTCTATGAACAGTGAACACCCGTGTGCACACCTGTGTGGATCAGCGCGCTTGTATTCGAAAGGTTTCCCCATGTAACGGTCTGCTAGAGGATGTAGAGAGCCATAGCCCCGTCCCCAGGGCATGAAGCAGGCATGGAGGAGATCCAGGCTCCAGACATCCAGAGGCCCCAGAGTGCGAGAGCCCAAGGAGGACCACCTTCAGTTGTTTAGGATATGCATGTTGGCCTAAATCTAAAATTATTCCCTCGTGTTACTGCTTTGTTTTTTTTGTTTGTTTTTTAAGTTGCACTCCACAGTCTTTTTCACTGGTGCTGCTGATATTCATTCTAGGTATTAACATTTTTTTTATCTCAGCAAACAATCCTATAATATGTTTTTGTTTTGTTTTTTTCAGATATAAGCCACATTTTATCTCCTTACTGACACTATACATCTTTGCCACATGATGACACCTGAGCTTGAGCCTCTATTTAATGAAAAATGTGGCATGTGGCTGACAACTAATGGCAAATTCCAGCTTGTCTGCAAACACTCGCCTCCAGAAATAGAGAAGATTTGAGCTTAAAGTAAACTTTAATGCTTTAATGCTGCAGTCAACACATTTCGAAAAACATACATGTTTTACTTCCATGCAAACTGGCGACCACAGCAACCTGTGTGCAACTAAAGCAATGGCGAGGACGTTTTTTGGTGTATCGCCAGTTTTATGCTAGCGACTGCCAAAAGCCTGCGCTTAAACCAGTCTAGGCAAGACTAGTCATGCACGCCTAGGCCAGGGTCTAGCCGTGCATGACTGGTCTCTAGGTCTGTAGACTTTAGCTATCAGTTTCACAGTGACTGACACCAACTCTCTGAAACTGGTCAGGAAATACACAATTTCCTCCTTTGTGTGTAGGACTGACAGCTAAGTGGCAAGTATCTGTGTCTGTGTTTGTGCTTTGCATACAGTTAATGTGCAGTGTTGCCAACTTAGCGACTTTGTCGCTATATTTAGCGAGTTTTCAGACCCCTTAGCGACTTTTTTTCTAAAAATCATCGCTAAAAAAAGACGTGAAAGCGCTACTCTCAACAAGCAGCGGGTGCTGTAACGCAGTCAGTTCTTCTTTTACTCTTTTACTCTTATGCTGTTTTGTGGATCACAAGGTTTAAAACTACTTATAAACACACACACACAAAGTAACTTCACCAGAGTGCCTATTTCGGGTCACTTTTGCCAGTCCAAGCCCGGGTAAAGGAGCAGGGTTGGACTTGTGACATTAAAAAAAACAATAATTGGTAAAAGAAATTTAATTTGTAGTTCTAAATAAACTCTAAATGCATTTAGGACGTTTTTTACTCACTTTATGTCTCTTCCACAATGTTATTTCTCTCTCCAACAACATAGGTTACAATTAGATTAGCATGACCAATTATGCAAATTAGGCGATGACGTCATTTAGCGACTTTTAGGACAACCAATAGCGATTTTCCTTACTGAGGAGTTGGCAGTGTTGGGAAGGTTACTTTTAAAATGTATTCCACTACAGATTACAGAATACATGCCCCAAAATGTATTTTGTAACGTATTCCGTTACGTTACTCAATGAGAGTAACATATTCTGAATACTTTGGATTACTTAATATATTATCATGCTTTTACAACTACATGAATGTGATTTATTACTATTACTGAAGTTCCGCGGGTCTGAACCGTAGTAAAGGGACCTCTGGCTAATACTGTTGGGCTCGTAGCCGAAAACTAGCTTTACTTTGTTGTCTGGGTCAACTTTGCTTGCGAGAGACAGAGAGAGGCGTTGAAAGGCTGCTCCAACGGAACTTATTGTTTCGGATGAAAACACGAACACGGTGTACAGTCGAGTCCTAATAGCTTACTTACAACTGGGCTCGTCAGGCACTCTTCTTGGCTGCAGTGGTTATTATTATATTTACATGCTTCCAGCTCCCGTTTCTGCTTGACGATAACTCCTGCTTTTCGACTCTCCTTTTTCTCCCTCCTCGCGCTCACAGACACATAACGGGTATGGCAGTCCATTCTCCCTGCAGCACGGACTACACTGCCCATGATGCTACATTCTTTAGGGCTATGTCTGTAACACTCTACCTTTTAGCTTAGCACAACAACAACAACAACAAAAGGCGCTCTCTCACCCAGGAAACACAGTCACAAAGAGAGCGCGTCACCCTGTAACCATGGCAACCGTAACGCTGCCGCCTGGAACAACAGAACGTAGCTGTCAAACAAAACCCAAACAGTCCTGACCTGCGACAATATAAAACAGGAAAGTACTGCTGTGTAATCAATTTATTTCAACAAAGTAACTGTACTCTAAATACCACCCTTTTAAACGGTAACTGTAACGGAATACAGTTACTCATATTTTGTATTTTAAATACGTAACGGCGGTACATGTATTCCGTTGCTCCCCAACACTGGGAGTTGGCAACACTGTTAATGTGTGCAGCTTGCTAACCAAGCAAGCTAGCTAGCAATTATTACTTCATCCTCGTCCAAATATTTCTTAAAACACACAAATCCAGTCCAGAAAACATCGTGATGGTTATGTGATTATTTTCTATACAGTCAGTGGCTGAAAAGTCTAAATGCTAGTAAGTGAAGGTCTTAAATTAATTTAACTCTTTACCCCTTGAAAGTCTACTAGGAGTAACCCTTGAAGCTCTTGTCTAAATTGAGTGGTTTCTGTCATATTTTAGGCCTGCTTACAGAGTTACTGAGAGTAATCTAACAGTCGTCAAACCACATCTTTATTAATATACACTGAGGTTTCAGTACTTGTTATTGTGAGTACAGGGGAGATCGTCAAATGTTGTCTTTATGGGCGAAAGAGTTAAAAAGAAATCTGAGAGCTGAGACATAAATGAGAGCACACATAGATAAATAAATGAGGTGTTCTCAGTCCTTGCTCCAAATGTCTGTTTAACAATACATTTAGCATTCAGGGGGACGCCACACATTCAAAACCTCCACTGGGACCTGAGCCATACTTAAAAGAAAACCGCTCATGGCGGGTGATGAATGGGGCTGCTGGCCAACACTAGCAAGAGCAATCTGCTGTGAGTGGGGGCAGACATTTACTCTGCCATCAAACTTCCACCATCTGATTTACACATAGCTAGAAAGTGCTCTACTGCTTTCCTGCTGTGTTTCTTAAGCCTTTTGTAAACAGAAATTAAAAACCTAAAACCCAGCCTCCCATTTATTGCACTGGAGTCCATTGAAGAAGCTATACAGTGCTTAAACAAATTTATTAGAGCACCTGTCAGAAACACAAGCGAACGCAAATAAAACTGTCTGACACACGTGTTTAGAAACGCACATAAATTACAGTAATTTGGCAGACAATGCTGTGCTTTACTATTTTTTCTGCTTTTTTCTAAGACTGTACATGTGAAAATTCATAAATAACAGCAATAATTATCATTAGAGTTAAAAACATTATTTGAATTAAAGAGGTTGCACATGCTGGTGGATTAACCATTGCAGAAATACTGTTAATTTAAACATAAACCTTACATCGGGTGGTGGTCTAATAAGTTTATTAAGCATTGTAGGTTTGGGGAAGATGGCAAGGTTATGTTATCTCTTGAAATACTGCCTATATATGTGGAGCCACTTCTTTGTGCCTTTTAAAAAGGTCTCACACAAGCACTGTACTGTCACTGCACTGTAACCAACATGAGATGGAAACCCAGAGGGTCAGGTAACAGAGAGCAAAAAATGTCTGTAGGTGGTGGACATGGATTCCAGGTGCAAAGGTTACTGGAGGAGATTAACAGCAGTGCGTGACGCTCACACACTGGGCAGTACAGTGGCCCAACAGAGGATTTCAGCCACAGTGTTGCAGCGGGTTGGTGGAGTAAAAAGAAGCAGAGGAAGGAAAAGTGCAGTGATGTGCAAAATCCCGAGAAGAGAACAAGATCCTGAAAAGGAGCTCTAATTGGCCTAAGCATCCAGGTGGGCCATATGAAAGAGGGACAGTCACCGTGACAAAGCTTTAAGAGTTTTTTCCCATACAAAAGTGTGTCCAATACAAGGAGGGTTCGTGCACGTGAGTGGGGTTTTTTGTGCAAATATAGCCACATACTAAAGTTTTTCCATCATTGAACCCTGCTGGTTAAATATCCAGGCATAGTATTTCCTGAGTGTTCTTGTTGGGGGTGGAGGGGTTGGATGCGGTGGTGGATAGAGGATGCCCAGTTGGCCGCTTATCTCTATCATGCAGACGCTTGGCCCACGGTCTTCCATCACTTCGCTTCCTTGTTAACAGGCTGCACGGTAATCGGAGAGCCATGTGACTCAACAGTAGCCCCTTCTCCCCTCGCCACCTGGAGGTTGGAGAAAAAGGCCACTTCGACTTGTTTGATGTTTCTGGAATAAGATGCATTTACCTCGGTGCAAGATGCTGAGACAAATGTTCTGCCATTAATCAGCAGGATGGAGAGGATTGATTTTAGGAGACACGCAGGTGAATCTCATTTCCTTCTTGGCTTAATCCAACATTTCAATTTACTCTCGCTTTCATCCACCAAGTCAAAAAGTAATAGATTTTTGTGTAATAAATAATTCACATGACTGTGATTAAACCTCCAGCCATTCTGGTGCTTTTGAGACGAGGTGCTGGGCGCGGCGTGCTTTTTAATACTCTGATGGTGACAACGGGGCTCTGAGAGTTGACCGTCTCTGTTTCTGCCTGGACATTAATCACTGTCACACTCCTCTCTTTCTGCTTCAGTCTCAAGCAGACCCTCCTGCCCCCACCGAGAGCCACTTCTATCGCCATAGTAACCAAAGCTAACCCGACTCAGCAGTGCTGTAGAGGTAGTGTGGCACAAAAATGTGTTTATGATTGAACACTTAAAGCCAGGGAGGCAGAGCGTAGACGCGTCGTGCTTTCTGTTCCACTTTGTTGACTTGCCCGTCAGACTTGTCATTGGCCAAAGACAGCAACCTTTGTTCAATGTTCAGCTTCAAATAAGGATCGTGGTCACAATCTGAAGTGCCTGCACTCGCAGTACTTACTGTTTCGCTCATTTCAGGCCTGTGCTTGTATATGTTCTCAGTGTTCAGCACCTGTTAGCTAATGAGTCCTTAATTAAGGCTACAGTCTTGCAGCACTATTCCCCTGTCAGCCTCATATCCAGAATTGAGCGTATACAGCTCGCACGCAGCATGAATCACAAATCAGCCACTTTGGCGGAGAAAAAGAACAAATTCCGGTCTGCCTGTTGGCTTAAAACCAAGAGATTTCTGGCAAGAGCCACACAAAAAGGTCAAAAGACACGGCAGAATAATTTCTCCTGAAAGTCTGTCAGGTTAAGCTGGAGTATTGCTGAGTGCTCATTGCTACGCAGGTCAAATAGACAGGAAAAAAAACAAAAGAAAACAGACGCAGACAATGAATAATAGCCTGATCGGATTCTCCCTGAAAAAGCTGAAATGTTTTGACACCTCAGATGTGAAATAGGTCTATAGCTGCCACACAAAATAAGTGTATATGCTCTCTGTTGTTGCTTCCCTTTGTCAGAACGTGCAAAAGTACACGTCTATATATGCTGATTTTCTGGAGAAGGCTGACAGCAGGCGTGGATTGTTTTGGATTGAGAAGAAGAATAACGCAGCTGTGAAGATTAGGTAACAAAAGGGTTTTTTTGGTGGATTTCACTGTGGTACCTGAGGAGATAAGTAATTATTCAACACGCATGCCTCTTGTTATCTGGTCAGGGCAGCGATAATACAAACTGCATAAAACATTTAGATGGGGAAATGTGAACTTGTCACACTAAAGGGAAATCAGAAAAAAACAAAGGGCGAACAGCGTGACAAAGTAGACATCAAAAAGCAACAAAAAACACCATGTGGGATCTCTGTGCCAGTGCACTTCAGCGCATTTGATCTTACTGGAGCTATACTTGGCTTTGGAGTTGTCGATGTGGCATTATCCACTAGTTCAAAGCAGCAAAGCAGAGCCCAGCTGATATAGGATTATTAAGACTGATACCGATATTTGGCAGTTTAAAAATCTGATATTCAAATATATTGGCTGATATGTTTTTTTCTTTTAGACACACGAGACATAAACTTTCACGTGTAGTTATTTATGTACCTGTTTGCGCTCTTCCTGGCTCGATCAGCTGGTTGTTGTGTTTGTTGGTTATTCATAATGTTCCCACCTTTCTGTAAAATGTTATTTCCTTTTATGAAAAGAAAAACGCATTCGAAATTCCCAGGGAGGAGTTTCCTCTACGTCCTCTCTTTTGTCCTTCTAAAGCTGTTGCTACAAGTGAAAAGTTGTGCTTTTGTTTCCACTGTCCTCTATTCTTTGTTCTGGAAATTATTTGAAATGTTTCAGGTATTTGTGGGAGGAAAGAGTGGGCGCTTACACGGCACGTAACATCATGGCAGCCTAATATTAACCATATTTTCACTGTTCCTGTACAATAATAAGGACTTTTTCAGCCTTCATACATGATAGACTCATAAAAATGATGACAACTATCCCACGGCGCTCTCAGGATCCCAGGACAACTCTGTCATTCTCTACTCTCCACTTGCATTAGATTTCAAGCCATTATCTGGAAGAAGGACAACGCCACTGAATCGTATTTAGTGCTGCAAAATCATTAGGCTCATGCTGCACATCGCATCCTGACATGTGGTTGTCCAATTATACATGCTACGTGAATGTGGGGATGTGGGTAGCAGTATAATCGGAGAGCAGCTGCCCGCTTTCACTAACTGCTGCTGATTTTCTAGCCATTACTGCAAATGTACACAACAGAAGCCGACACGCATATGTTCGGACACAAACACATGGATACTCAAACAAACAAACAGGCGCGCTCACAAACGCCAGATTGCTGACCGGCAGAGATGCATGTGCTGCGCTTTCTAATGAGCCAGTTCTACGACCTATCAGAGGCTGCTGATAAAAATCTAAAATACTGCAAACGAATGTCAAGTAAACACATCAGGAATTCTCAGCAGCTTTATCTGATAGTCTCCAAAGCGCCTGGTACTATTGAAGTCACATACTGAATAATGGCAGCTTCTTAGCATGCCAAATAGTCTCTAACAAAAACAAATAATGTATATCGTCATTCCATTTCCTGTCAGCGTGTCAATAAAAAGCTAGATGAGTTGTGCATGAGTTGCCTCTGCATATCAGTTTAAGCCTTGTTTGCACTGCCTTCTTCAAACCTATTATTTCACAGAGCACAAACTGAAGAAAGGAGTTTAGATCTCACCGTATGACTCCATTTGGAGAGATATAATCATTTTACAGGGTAAAAATGAGCCTTAGTCTATTAGGAGAGGTTTCTAAAAGCTGCACACAATGGGTCTTTTTGAAGCAAAATACCTGAAGCCCTGGGATCCCTGAGAGGAATGTTGACGACTCGAAAGCAAAAGTATGAGTTTGATGAAGCCACTTAACAATATTTGAACACTTTATACAGCCAAGTGTAGTTTTTATAGACTCCTAGTCGTATAATCGAATGTTTAAAGTGTATGAATGAAAAATACCAGCACTTCTGTCGACCTCAACGTGATTTATTTATGCTTTGTGCATTCAGGCTTAGGTCAGGTTTCAGACAACCAATTTCCATTGTATTTATATTTTGCTCCACATACCTGAATTTCTATACGGCAAAACGTAGCAATCCAGATGCTTCCATAGAGGAATGAAAATACATATTATCATGCTCAGGCTTTGCTTTTTTACCAGATCTCGGTTCAAAGAAACACCTACAGGAAAGCGCGCAGCAACTTTTCAGACAGTGCTCTTCAACGCCTACATGGAAACAAACAAGTGAAGGGGCTGTTGAGAAAGAATGGCGTTCATTCACTGCAGTAAAGTCACCTTGTAAGGCAGCTGAATTCTCGCACGATTCGATAGATCACGATCATGAGAGCTGCGGTTCAATCAACAACATAAAGGGAAGTGCTCGCCTTCTTCTCCTGGGTGTTTAAATAGATAGATGGTTCATCCAGTCACTTGACAAATGTCTTTTGGAAATGAAGATGATGTCAGTTATACACAGTTTTGTTTTTGTTGCATAGACCTGGAATCACAAACGTCTTTCTGAAGCCCCTCAGACTGCGACAGGTTTTACTTCTTTACACCTTTTGTGTAATTCGCCGATCTTATTCGATGACGTTTTGGTATGTGGTGTTAATCAAATGTCTCGTGCAATAATGTGCTAATTATTTAATGAAAAATGCTGCTCGTTTTCCAAACAGCTTACATGTAACCTATTTGGAAAACTGGTAACAACTTCCTAGCTGGTTCAGTGGCACGTCAGGTTACCAGTGAAGTAGAGACCTGCCATCTGTTGATTTAACAATATGCTTTCTGCATTGTATTAAAAAAAAGTCCAAATCCACTCTGAGTAATGCCAGATAAACTCAGACATTCAAAACAAGTGCTCTTACATACTCAATACCATCCGGAAGGTTTAAGCAATGGTAAATGTTAAATGTTCTTATTTAGTTTTTTTTTTTACGATGAGCACTCAAAGTGTTTTATACAACTTGTTCATTCACCCAATCACACCCGTTCTCACAAGCACTTTTCTAGGTTTTCAGTGCTACCGAACTAACATTCACACTCCGATGAATGCATTGGAAAGCAACCTGGGGTTAGTATCTTGCCCAAGGATTTTTGCCATGCAGACTGGTGCAGACTTCCAGTTAGCAGGTGACCTGCTCTACTACCTGAGCTACAGCCACCCCATCAAATCAAACTACTTGCTTCAGCCAAAGGAATTCAGAAAGGAAATCATTGCCGTCTGATGCCCTGTTCTAAGTTTGTTTGTTTCAGTTTTTGAAGGTCAGCTTTTGTCCTTAAATCAAAGGTTATAACAGAGGCGGAAATGTGTACAGGTTTCAAAGCAAAAGCAAAATTGTGATTTATGATTTCTTGACCTATTTCATGCGGACTGACTTGACTTGCAGGAGGAGGCTTGGGGCTTGGGGTTTTTGCAGAGGTACAGCATCCTGTTCTTTCTTCTTTGCAGCTATGACAAAATCAAAGGTAAATATATGTGATTTTACCTTTGAACAATGGCCAGATCTGTTAATGATTTGTCGCTCAACTATGATTCCTCTGAGAGCAAAGAGAGGAGATCCTTAAATTACTTTTCCAAATTACAACATTTTCTTCTTCTTTTTTTTACAGAAAAAAACCCCAAAACAAACACAAAAATCTAATATATTCTATCTAGAAACTGCAGAAACAATGTCTTTGACTTGGAAGATTCAAGAAACTTCCACTATAAAAGACCTCTCCGGTGTCTTTAGAGTGAAAACAGACAACCTGAGAGCCCATCCATCTCACAGAGCCAGTGGTTCACAGTAGTATTAAAGCGGTGGAATGGGAACAATGTTCCCACCGTCCCCACAAAGGGCTCAACACCCATCTTCCAAATCAGTCCTCTGGGTCACACCAAGCCTTGAATGAGCTCCCTTCCTAAAGCTTCTGGGGGTTTGAGCCGTGCATCCAGAGCATCAATGGAAATAGTGTTCCTCCCCCTCACAATAGTCAAATCAACTGTGGGAGTACTTTCTCCTCCTCTCGCTCCCCTTTTATTCCGGCTTTGCTCAGACCTTGCCGAGGCTGAACGGAGGAGGGATGGGAGAGAAAAGGCACATGCCTTCACGTCCGCTTCGCATGCACACAAAGAGAAAAATCAAATTGCTCAGACATGCACACATGCGCGTATGAGCGCACGCTCGCTCACGACGCGCGTTCTCGCACACCTCGTCTAATGGCCAAGAGGGGTAACAATGAGAACGTGTGGAAAAAGACAGAAATCCCAGAATATTCTCATGTTGGGAAGAATGCACATCCAGTTTAAAAGCTGCCCTCCAAATGAGGAACAGAGTCGCCTTTATTCAAACCACACCTGTTATTAATTGTTTTTTATTATTAATTAATTATTAATTTTATTAACCAATTAATCCTTTTCATCTGGAAATTCTTAGGAAATGTGGAGGCTGTTCATCACTAGCTCCCCAAGACCAAAGTTTAAATGTTTCAGCCAACAAGCTAAGCAGCAAATTCTCACATATGGAAAATAAGAAAAGAATAATCTGTTGCATGCTAATTTTAAACTCCAATAATCATTTAAAGCTTCAAAAAAATCAAGTTTCCCCTCCTGCTTGACAGGCTTTCCATTTTTATCTCTATTCTCCTTGTTTGTAAATAGCAGAGGAGGAAACAATGATGATAACGTTCTGCAGACAAATTGAGACTGTTGGGTCGCATCAAGCTTTAATTAGCAGGGTTGCAGACAGGGGGCAGAGACGTTGCTGCCGTACTGGATTTCACAGACAACGAGGTTGTCTGTCAATGCAGAGAAAGGCCAGGTTACAAACAGCCAGACAGCGTGAGTGAAGGCCACGCCAAGTACACTCTGCATTCAGAAACAATGAGATCTGGGGAGGCTGAGGGGACCCAGACAGACACTGTGGAATTATTCATTTCCACCCACCAGCTCAGACCGCTCGGCCTCCCTCTGCTGACGGCTCAAACTGTCTGCTTATTGCAAGTACACGTTCCTCCTCAAACCGAGTCTGTCATTAACAAAAGACTGAGCTAAAAAAAAAAATCAGATGCAGATTCTCATCAGGGTGCTGCTGCGGCGGTGAGGCAAAGTGCATCTGTCAAGCTGCAGTTTGTTTCTGACAGTAAAATTGGCCACAAAACACTCACATCAACCTCAAAAAAAGACAAAAAAAAGCAAGAAACAAGCCTGGGCCAAAATTTGAATGTTTCTCTAAGTTGTCACATAGCTGAGGAATGATTTCATTTTGAATAAAATGAGGCTCGGGACCTCAATCGAGCCTCGGTGTGTGTCTGTGTGTGTGTGAATGGAAAATGGCAACATTTATGTCAGCACTGTGGGACAACATAATCACATTCAGGTGACTAGGCAGCAGAGCTCTGTATTCTCAGTATAAAGACCACGGCGAGTATTGAGGCGAGGGCTGCCACCTCAAATCATAGTGTCTGACGCTGTTATTTCAAATCTGGCGTTATATTAACATAACAGAGAGCAACAGACACTCCAATGTGGCTGCAGTGTTCTGAATATACAGAGCCACTTTAAGGCAGCATCTCTCCATGTGTCTCTTCACACTCCTTGAAATATCTTAACAAAAAAATTGAAGAAAGAAAGAAAGAAAACAGCACGTCTTTTGGACCCTCTCTCTGCTTTTGGACAGCTTTGTTTTTCCTCAGTGCACCCTGACCTGATTACCATGTGAATCCTGCTCCAGAAGGCCACTTTAAAACTGTAAAAAATCTCTTTTCTTTACTTCCACATAGCAAGGACATGCACATACACACACAAAGGGGTGCAAAATAAGGACCAACAGGCAGAATTGTGCACCCCTGCAAACCACTCATTACTTTGTAACCATAAAGGCATCCTTCCTGAAAGTGCAGAGATGGGTTTTTGGTTTTGGGGGTGTTTTTATTTTTGTTGGAACTCTCAAGTCAGGGTTCAAAAAAGACATAAGATGATAGAGTGCATAAATAAAGTGAGGTGTGGTTCACACGGGTGGCAGCAGATGTCCTGGACAGCTTGTTTGGCGTGCATGAAAAGTCAAACAGCTGAATGACAGACTAACAGCAGAGATATCGCTCTGTGAAAGCTGTCAGTTTCCACTCTCTACCTTGGTTTCTTGGATGGTGAAAACCTACACCTTGAAATGACAAAACAGTCTGTCAACAGCAAGAGTTATTGTTATTTTTATCCCTCAAGCTCCTTTTCCATCTTTATACAACTGGAGCTATATGAAGGGTAACTGCGCGAGGAAAGTGGCATCAAACCCGACACAATCACACTTCTTATCTGTATCCGTCTGTTATCGCTTTAGACGAGACGTGCTCACGGCAACACTCGCACACCTGCGATGGTCAGACCATATTGAGCGTTTCATCCTCGTCAGGCGGAGGAGAGGACAGATCAAGTTCTCCGGACATTAAACTTTCATATCTGTTCACCGCATCTCAAATGATGCCCGACAACAGAAATATCTCACTTGGCCCCGTCTAAATATGCATCATTAAAAATCTGATGAAAAGGCCGCCAGCTCGTCTATTTCACACCTATCATATTTGGTAATGGAAATGAATTATTTATGTCGCCATTAGATGCCATGGAGATACATGACCCCTGGATAACATTGGGAAAACAAAACACTTCCACACGCTGTAGCTACATGGAAAATGAGAAAGAAGGGGAAAGTGAACGTAGAGTAGTTCTAAGAGGATAGCTGGAGGGGGATAGGTTGCAGGGAGGTTATCCAGTTTGGGATTGTTTTTTTGGATCTCTTTCTGCTTGGCAGGTCTGATTCTGCCCCACCAGGACCTGTCAAGAGCCCTCATAAATTCATCAAAGATGAAAACCTACTTTCCATTTGAATGGAGTGACCCAGGATACTAAAAACAGCTCTCCAAATAACAAAAGCGTTAATGATCCATATGACAAGCATCTGGGCCTAACAAAACCTGTCAAATGGATGAATATCAATCAAAAGATGAGGGAGATATGGTAGTTTCACACATATTGATGAATGAACAAAATAAAAGCAATAGTTATGCCAATGTGGGGTACGGGGGGTTGGTGATCAGATGAGATGAAATAAGATGATGTGGCAAATTTATTCATCCCATATCTGGGAAATTCTTTTGTTACGGCAGTTTAAGTGATCAATTATAACTGGATTGTGATGGGGTTGCTCCTTGTTATTCCACAGAAAGGGAAGTGGGAAATTACCACTATGAAGCTGGCTTTAGTGGATTACTAATTGTAGCTAATTGAGGATATTAAATATGTTTTTTTTTCTTGTCTGTTGTATGGGAAAAAAAACAAGCTGCATTAAAAAAGGATTATATCATCACCTTTGCCAAAACTCACACCAGCCATGGTGCATATTTGAGTGTTAATGAATAATACATTAATTTACAATGCTGAAGAAACTGAACAACTGGGGCTCAATAAAAACATTTTAAAAAAGCTACAGATGAATAGAGTGCAGCACCACAAAAGCTTCCAAGAGCCCAGTGATGATAGTCGCTGTTGCAGGAAAATAGCTTTCAGTTGAATAAGCTGTTTGATTAATTTGGTCGGGGGGGGGGATATAAGATTTAATATTTTAAGCCTTAAAAATTCCAGCCGCTACATTTCTCTGAAAACTGTTCTCAGTGAACTGTCTCCAGATAAAGGTTTGTGCGTAAGCTTTTGGCATTTGATCGACTGATTAAAACAAAAAGAAAAAACAATCAAGCAATACTTCATGAAAGTCTCTTTGCGTGCTCATTTGACCAAACTCAAACTTGTGTGCGTGCAGATTGTCTGTAACTCTACAGCAGACGTTACCTGGCAAGGTGTCGCCACAGCTGTACAGTGCCGCTCAACACTGCCCTCTGTTGCTCTGCTACAACACGGTCCGCTTTGGAGCTCTTGACAAATCATTTCAGGATAATCAACTCAAATTTACGCAAAATGAAATTGACCTATTTCTTTTATAATAGGGTATCTCTTTGTTCGAAATCCACAGCCTCAGGCGCTTTTTCCTGGACAGCTTTACAATTTAAACTATTACAAATCTGAAGTGTCTTTATCGGGGAGAAATGGAGAAGCTATTCATCCAAGTGACAAGCTCATGAATATTTTCTGAGTGTTCTCGTGCAGAATTAGCCTCACTAACGTTTCCTGGGATTGGGAAAGAACAAAACACCCGAAACGTTGTGCGCAAGGCTGCTCAACCCGTGCGTAAAAGCTGTTAATCTGTTATCGGAAGTGATGAGCAATGAGGTCATTATTGGCCGTCTTTAAGTCAGACAATAAAATTCACTTGCATAGTCGGAAAGAAAAGACAGGGTGGTCGATTTTACACCAAACTTCTGAACCGCCAAATTGGGTTACCGCGCACACAAATATTTAAAAAGAGAAATGCCGACCAGGCGCACAATCTCCCAAAAAATGCACTTTCCTTCCCAAGCATATCTCCTAACAACGGGAACAAGTTTCTCAACAAGGTTGCTTTTTAAGTCCACGTCTTGCCTCTTACCGGGACTACAGGACAGCGTGCAGCACAAAGTAAGTTTGAGGCAGTGCTAATGTGGCAGGCACAGCCAGCTCCTGCAGTCCACAAATGCGCCTCTGATCCTGGGATGAAACGTGAGTGGAAAGTAAAACTGGCGAGACATAAAGGAGCAGCTCTGAATAACACGCAATATCAACGGACAAATCACTTTGCCTCAAGCAGTTAAAGTGGGAAAAAGAGGATATCCGCAAAGTGTCTGACATTTAGGATAAAAACACAGCCCCACCGCTCAAACCCCGCTCTGATAGAAAAATGGTCCAGAGAGAAACGGACCCCACAGCATGGCTGAATAAAGCTTTCGAGTAGCCAATCCATTAGTGATGGAGGGTCCCTTATTTATTTTATCTGTGCAGGTCAGCTAAGCTGCAGCAGGCTATTGTGCTGATTTGCCTTTAATATGAAAAAAAAAATCAAACACCTCAGTCAAAGTCGAACTGCAATCCATTTCGTAAATCTGAAGCGGGATACAAGCTGGAAACTGGTGCACAACACACCCAAAAAGTGCTTTGTATTAGTCCTCCCAGGTATTTTGCAGTGGAAAAGAAGGGAAAAGTGGTTTTTCTTTTACCTTGTAAGATGTTTGTATTCCCTAAGTTGATGAGAATGCCAGGTAGAGATAAGGAGAGAATCACAGTCGCAGTTTTTAAGCTGTGGAGCCAGAATAGAGACGGGTTCTAGTCTTGTTTCCTCAGCCGCTGCGCGTTCCTCTCCGAGAGACCTGCAGCCGACAACTGCGCTCTCTCTTCTTTACCGTCGGACGATACCACCGGGTTGGGGGAGAGCGGGGAGGAGTGGAGGATTGGGGGTGGTGAGGAGGGTGGGGGGGAGTAAGAGGCCGATTTGCAAGCGCAATCGGGAGGAACATACGCACGGACACCCCGGAGAGCAAGAACAGTGTCACAACACTGCCCAGTGTCCAGTGCAGAAACAGCCGCACCGAGTTAAGAAAAGACCAAAGGGATTTTCTGGGAAAGGTTTGCCCTGCGTGCTGTTGTCTGGGATGCAACAGCAGCCTACCTGCCGTCGGGGTAACCGGGCAATAAAGGTCCACTGGGAATGTGAGTGTTCCCCTGCTTTGCAAGTAAACAGCGAAGCTTAAACAGGGAACACAAGTTATGGTTATACACTTTTCTGTTTTGTTACTACTCTAGTCTATTTACATTCCACAAGCCTAAAATTTACAGGAAATTCTTAACTATGTCTTAGGCCAATTACAATGGCAACAACCAATACATGCAAGTAAAACCAAACAAACAAAACTTTTCAATTTGTTTACTACTGAATTTCAAGATGGCAATAAGGATGACATCAGAGCAAGTCAAAGTCCATTCTAAAAACACTGTCATTCTATGCTGTAGATGTGTTTTCTTTAGTGTCAAAAAAGACTTGATGGGCACACCCGAAAGAAACATTTGTTTATAGAGCATCACTGCTCTATTCCATTCTATTCTATTCTATTCTATTCTACTCTTCACTGACGTATGTGGATTAAACTGGGTGTTTGATTGGCCCCTTTTTTTTATCGTTATACAGTGTTATCACTGTACGCAATTTTCTACAATTCTCCACATCTATTCTGTTCTATTATATTTGATTCTATTCACCTTGCGCCAAACGTTGCTTAAATCAGATGTTGTTGAGCACATTTCATCAAGCCAATTTTTCTTCAGGAGTGGAAGTCCAACTGATAAAGAGCTAATTAAGATCCTTTCAATCACAAGCCAATTTACTAATTAGCCCCTCGTGTAATTAATTGTCCTTCAGTATGTCTGCATTAGTCTGATAAAAACAAAACCACGTAGACTACAGTTCTTACACTCAGTGCTAACCTCT
>NW_005187576.1:536230-544874 GCF_000239375.1 Pundamilia nyererei | reverse complement strand
CCCTTGCGCCATGCTCAAGAATCCGTGGAAAAGCGAATGCGCCTGCGTATCCAGACGTGGCAACGGCATCATGGCCTCTTGGAATCGCTACGGGAGTCGGATGAGAGAGGCGAAAATGTTAACGTTGGTGTTGCTGGTGAGTCACACGAACCTCTTGTGTGTTTCATTTAAAGTGCGTCGCTGTGCCATCCCTCAATACAGAAGAGAAATAATTTTTAAAAAAATAAATCTAAATCGCTCCTCCTCTCCGCGTCTTCTAGCCTGTCCGTGCAGGAGGTGCAGGAGGGAAGTTGACAGCCCTTGACTGAACTTGGTGCCCAGATTTAAGCAGCTAGTAATAATAATAAGGGGGCACTGCGGTGTGTGTGGCGCAGGTATTATCACTGGATTTATTTATGTAGCTGCCCGCACTCAGCGGCGTCTGGCCGGCGGTCGCATGTGCACACACGGGGTCCCTCCCATGTTTCTAAACCGTAAACCGTCCGGTAAAGTCCGGACAACCGGGGCTCCTCAGAGAGCTTACCTTTCTGTCACAGCTTATGCTGCACACGCCGCTTTTGTTGCATTCACCGGGCGTGTTGGACTTACACTCCACGGTCGCAGCTCAGCAGCCCATTCATTTTCACTCTTAAGTGGAACTGAAAGTTGCAAACTGAAGTGACTTGCACAGTGCGGGTCTGGCTGTTGACCACTGACTGGCAGTTGGGGAGCATGCAGCTCAAGTGCGCTTTGGAAGCAGGACAGTAGGCTGTGCAGTCTCCCTCCGTGTGGCGTGACGTGTCACAACTTGTTCACGTGCCCTAATTTAATTGTATCAAACAGCAAATATGTTGACTCTTGTGCACTATGATTTAGGATAAGAAAACCCGTGATTCTAACTTGGTCCTGCTCGGTAAAATGAGAGATCATGGGGAAAATCGCCTGTGAATTTGTCACAGAACTCAATACCTTCAGAGCAGAGATGCCAAACTCATTTTACATTTTGGGCCACGTAGAGCCCACTTTGATCTTAAGTGGGCCAGACCTGTGAAACTCCTCTGTCTGTCAGTGTGAAGAAGTTTAGCTACACATTTAATCCCCGAGATATTTTAACATAAGGAAAGGAAGAACTTTCAGCAGTACATCTCAGTTTTTCCTACATGATAAAAATATGCTGTAGTAAGAACTAAGTCTGTAAAATTACAGAATAAGTGATCTTAGCTTAATGTGTAGACTGTCCTTCTATTATAAAACAGAGAATTTGTGTTGTGTTCATTGACAGATTGTCCTCTTCCTCCCACTGTCAGCCCATTGTAAAAGTCATAGGTTTCTATTGTTGACAGTGGAAGAACAGGACATTGCTGTCATTTAATTGTTTGTCTATTAATTATTCACTTTGGTGTAGCATGAATGGAGGAGCTCAGTAGAAAAAGCTGTAAAACATAGGGAGCTACAGTTAAAAGTCTAAAAATGTACCCCCTCCTTCACATTTTCCAAAGCTGTCCAGTGGGCCAGATTGGAATCTTTAGCGGACTGATTCTGGCCCCAGGACTTTATGTTTGACACCCCTAGCATAGCGTAAGTGAATCTTTGGTGTTTCCATGCGATTAATGATCTTAAATAAGCATTAACAGTAAGGACAGCCCTCCTATGTAGGTGTTCCTGGAGTCACACAGAGCTTTATGTCCGTGAAGTTTGCTGGGACACTCACGTGTGGAGCCCAAGGACTAATGAAGATTCTTTGCTCTGTAGACATAATTACATCCAAAACACACAACAGGGACACAGCTTCTAAAGTGTTAGACTAAACAAAAGTGTGTTAAGATGTCAGATGTGCTGCTGTAACTGCTTAAACATTTATAACTTCAGGAAAAATCTACACTGATCTGCTCCAGTTGATTTTCATCTTGCAGAGAGATGATAAATGGAGGACAATAGCTCCCCGGAACTCTGGGAAGATATCTTAAATTAAATATAAGCCTGCAAAGTGTACCATAATAAAGAAGGTAAGGTGTGCGAGCACCCTTTAAACAGGTAATCAGTTCATTGTCTCAGCTCTAAAAAGCGAGCTAGCTCTGTAATGTAGAGCGACATTCGTGCCACTTTAGACCACGGTTACTGATGCAGACCTTTTCCTGCTCTGCTTCCTGTTGTGAAGCAGCCTTTCTCACACAAGGGTGGTGATTGGGTGTGTGTGTGTGTGTGCGTGCGTGCAGTACGCTCTGTATATATGCATTTGACAGTGATACTTTGTGACACGTTGGCACCGTGCCACAGCTCTTGGGAGTAAATAGTGACTGTGCTGTTCAAGCGCTTACTCTCTGCTGTAATTTTACAGCATTTACATCCACAGCAGAAACATGGAGTCAATTTATTCAGCTGGTGTTAATTATTAAAACAGGACAAAAATCAAATTTCTTTAATTTCGACCTCTTCCAGCCCAATTTGAACTCCTTGAGTCTACTGGACCTCATCAGAACCGGCAGATTTCAGTATATTGGGCCTGATAAGTGCTTTATGACGGCAGGTGAATCCAGCAGCAGCTTTGAAGGCTCCATCATCTGCCAGTAGAAGCAGACCAAGCTAGATGCCGGGCATCAAAACTGATATGTGATATCATGAAAGGAAATGTGCAATTTATTGCTCAGGATGTTGGAGTTATTCCACAGTAGTTCCTGTGCTATGAGCCTCTGGGATTTTCTCTTGGCTCTTGATAAAGCCTCTTTGGGTGTTAGGTAGCACTGTCGGGTGTTTGTAGGTGATTCTGTATGGGAGGTGATAAACCACTGCAGCAGTTAGAGGCCAGCTGTCTGGGTGGTAAAGGCCTGCCTGTCAAAACAATTTAATCCAAACACCCTTCTCTCACACACACACTCAGACACACACACCCCATATACACAATTAACTATCTGGATTGCTTGCCCATGGCTGGTAACTTTAAAATGATGTCTCCTTGTCAATGACACACTACTTTTTTTTTCAGGCCAGAAAAATCAATGTGTGGCCCTACCTTCTTTCACTGACATTTCGTTTACACATTTACAGAAATAGCAGCGTTAGCAGTAGCCATGGGGATGGAGGGGACTTTATTGATGTGTTCCCCGAAACATATCTTTGTGGTATTTGCAGTGTTGAACATGTATTTTAGACATTAATTATATCCACACACTGTCATAACCACACTCTGAGTGCCATTAGCGATTGCTTGGTAAATTAATATATGTCGTAATACTTTACATGTTATTTCTGATTGCTGTTTATCTGAAGGAGATGGCCTCCTGGCAGTTTTTACTTGCAATAAAAAAATGTGTACTCTTAAACTTAATAAAACACTAAAAATTGTGTCTTTCGTGTGTTTTGAGCATGATAAATAATCGCTTGGTCCTGGGTGGAAAAAAGAAAAGACTAAATCTATCATGTGTAGAGTCTTTAAGACATTTCTCATAGGTCCCAAAAAGAGTTGGACAATGATGAAGAGGAGTTTGGGAAGCTCCTTCCAGCTATAGCCTTTTTAGGTCGTCAGTATTTGTGGGAGGTTTTAATTGAACAGCCTTCCTGAGGACATGACGCAATATCTGGGTTAGTTTGAAGTCAGCACTGTGGATTGACCATTTGAAAACCTTTTATTTTTTTCCCACCATTCTGTTGTTGATTGGATTTGGTTCATTCTCTTGTTGCGTCACCAAACCTCTCCTAAGCTTCAGGGCATGGAAAGGGGCTCTGACATACTTCTGTAACTTTATTGAAACGGTTTAGCTTACATTGTTCTCTAAATAACTGCATCTCACCCTCAGGTAGAAAAGCCTAATGCCTTCCTAATATGAGGATTATGCATTTTGCTGTAGGTTCAACATTTGCGTCATTGTCCCAGAAGTGTTGTAGAGCGTCCACTTGGCCTTTGCTACACTTGTGACATGGCATGTGTTTCTTATGTTTGGAAGTTGTCGACGTATCTGTTGGTGTTTTGCTGTTAGTCTGGTTCTTTTTTAACCTCTTTCTGTATTTCATGGTGTCCTCTTGGTGGGATCTTTGCTGGTGCCCCCTCAGAAAGAGACGGAGAGTAGCAAGAAATCTGGTTTCCCCTATTTGCTGTCAGTTTGTGTTAATGTGTAAATTGTTTCTTATTTCTTTGGTAAAATGTGTTTGCCTATAATTTTAAATCACATGAGGATTGTCTTAAATTTTAGGAGTAATCAGTATAGAAATCCTGGTCATTCTAAAGGTTCACATCTACATGACTGCATTTAGTCATCAGTTATTATTAATATCTATGTGTCCTCCACTTCTCACCTTCAGCTTGTTCTAGCAGATTGCCGCCCTCCTGAGCCTGGTTCTGCCGGAGGTTTCTTCCTGTTAAAAGGGAGTTTTTCCTTTCCACTGTCACCCAGTGCCTGCTCACAGGGGGTCATCTGATTGTTGGCGTTCTCTGTGCATTATCGTGGGGGCTTTACCTTACAATATAAGACAGCTGTTGTTGTGGTTTGATGCTATACAAAATAAAATGAATTCATATTTGACTCTTTGTAAAAGATTTCTGCTAAAATGTTTGGTTAATACCAGAAAAGCATCCATGCTTTATTTCACAGCACTGGCTCAGCAGTGTGTTAGTAGGCCAAACTTCTCTCGTGACGTCTGTCAGTGATAGCTGAAATGTGATAGTTGCAAAAGCAGTTAATTGATTGCTCCTCTGCTCATTTGAAAGCTAAGAGGCCTCTAAATCAGCACTCTGTGTGTGTATGTGTGTTATCAGATGCTAAATAGCTTCCTTTACAATCAGCCAGTCCGCACACACCAACTACACCTGAATGGCTCATTAGTCATAGGAAACTCAAGGCAAGTGCTTGACAAACACTGGTGTGATTTGTGCTGATTCAGTAATGCCCCTAGAACTGGATGCCATTTATTAAGCAGATTTGTCAGAGCAGATGGAGGGTGTGGGCTCGCAGGCAGGGGCTAGGGCTCCTGCTGCTTGGTGTGCACCACATTTTTCTGCGGTGACGTGATGGGATATACCTTTTATGGCAGAGGAGGAAGGTAGTTGTATAACCTACTAATGGATTTCCTCTGCCTTCTGAGGCATATTCAGGGTTGTAATTAGTGATGATGAACGCATTTCAGGTAGATTACCTTCATGAGAATGAATGTTTCACATTTGTACGTGTTTAAGTGATTGCGCCCTTTTTGGTTTTGAGCTTGGATTTGATATGTTTTTTCTTTTTGTTTCACTTTTCTTCAGCTTGTCTTTTTTTGCTACAGTCCCAGCAGGAGAAACGCAGGTTGGAGATCATAGCACATTATTGCAATGGTTACTTTAAAGATGGGAAGCAGGTCTGCGATAACTGACAAATCCGTTGCCATGTAAATGCACAGAATTCCTGTTAACTACTTGCATCTAGAGTCCTCGTTTATTTGAAACGGGAATTAAAATAGTGACATAGTTGCAGCAGGAATGTGATTTAACTGCAAAATGACAATGGCGCTGGCCAGTCCCCTATTGAAAAGACTTTGTCATCAATATGAGTCAGTGTGCAATGTATTGTCTGTGTTGATAAATTAGTTGGCATTTGGGTGCAAACCATTGCCAATTAGGGCTGTGCAATATGACCAAAATCTCATATCCCGATATAAGAATTTTATCGTCCGATAACGATATAAATCACAAAAATGTAACATTTTCTGTAAATTATGTGAATCTCGGGCAGCTCGACTTGCGGGAAGTGTTTCCAGCTGCGCGTCATGTAGCTGGAGTCGAGTGTTTTAGCAGATGCATGAAACTATACATTTTTAGACATAAGTTGTAACGGCCGCCGATTTCTTTGTGAATATTTATTACACGGCGTGCTGCAGGGAAAAGCCTGTTCTAACGTTTGAGTCTAAGGTCTATTTTTTAGCACCTGGCGGCTTTTTTACTTCTCATCCGTAAATAATCTGCTCTTTCACGTGATTCAGTTTATTTTGAAAAGTCTCAACAGGATCTTGAGCTTTATTGTGAAAGGTTTATGTGGAACATAAACAAGCGGACACACGATGGTGTTACCGTTGTTGTTGCTAACGACAACGCATAAAAACAGGCGCTTGTCCGTCCGTAGTGTGGTTATATTAAATATAAGAGAGAGAGAGAACTTTAAGAAATGAATATAGCCACTACAGTGACCATCAGAACGGTGAAAAAACATTGCCGTAAACAGTTTATTTTGCGACACCACAGAACAAACAATAGCGTAAAATGAAACGATCGACGTTTTTATATCGTCATCCGATATATATCGTTATATCGAACAGCCCTATTGCCAGTCTTTCTGAGATTGCAGTCAGTCTGAGTTGGACTGTGATTAGAGATTTAGAGACCAATTTCCTCCCGTCAGGTGACCTGTGAAGTCACCTTGCAACTTGGTCACTGCAACAACTTTCAAGTGTATCAATGCAATCGCTGAGCAACTGTCAGATTTTCATAGGACAGCAACTGCCTTGTAGCTATTTAAACTCAAGTGCAACTGAGCCACTAGTGTTATAAGTCTGACTAAATTGTTGGCGGGTTGTTATCAGCTTCCAAAAGGTTGATTCTGTTCATCTTGACGCGGCGTTTTCAATGTGAGAAACATTTTGTCACTAATCCAAGTGACTTCTTTAGTCTCAGCTCACTGCAGGTTTCCCCAACCGTATAAACAGTACATTTGCACAGTAAACTGAAACCAGCCCATTGAATAAACAATGGGCTGTCAGGTCAGTTCCTTGATCATTAATATGCAAATTGTCAAACGTTTCTCCGATTGAAAACGCTGCGTCCAGATGCATGATTGAACAAGCATCAAGACGTTATTATTAGGTGATATCATCTTATCCCAAACATATTATTTTAGGTTCTGTGCACGTTCCGTATCAGATAAACAAAACGAAAACAGTTTGGCAGTAAATCCTTTGTGATATTTAGAGAGTTGTTTTTTAAAAGCTGCGGCTTTTAGTGCTGTCAGATTATATTGTGTCTCCAGATTGTGTTTGCCAAAATCAAATTGATAATAAAGGTAATTATTTCTCTTGAGTTGACTCACCAAGTGGAATTGGGGGCAATTTACCTCTGTAGAGTACAGAGGTAAAACAAAAGAAGCTTGTTTTTCTTTTCCTGCTCTGTGTTCCTCGTTCTCATTTAGCATTCCCAGTGGAGTCTGATACCTGTGAAAAATGAGTGCTGCTCCCCTTGTATCTAATCTCTATTCATCTGCTTTGTACCAATGAGGTTGTCCACCTGTAGAGGGTGGCGATAATGGGGAAATGCAATGTTGGGAAGGTGCGAACACAACACAATTATAATGGCTCTCACAGCGATGGTAGGTGAGCAGAGCTTTCGGAGCTGTTGTTGTGGTACACAGCTTGGTGGTTGCTAGCCACTAGTGGGATTTCTGTTTATTGGTTATACTGCTGATGGGTCACTCGAACAAAGATGTCCTTAGGTTGAGGTCTTTGAAAAACTGGCACTCTAATCTGTAACCGGATTTTAAGAACACTGGTGTATTTCAGCTTAATACACAACATTAAGATGGTATTTACTAATTCATTAATCAAGCAGTAAACTGGGGATATGACTGAGCGGTTAACTAGAATTGAAATGATACGACTTGGATTATATATTCATAAACTAATTCTTGGTTTGCCTTTTTTTTTTTTTCTTGAAGAAAAATGTGGAATGAGCCTTATCCTTTCATCAGTGACAGTCTTGATGGTCTGTGAAGTATTAAATCCTACTTAATCAGACTCCATGATAACATTTTCTTTCTTGTTTGAACGTGATGAAACTGTAATGTCAGAGCTTTCTCATATTAATATTTTGAAGTAGGAAAAATCTATTAAATCAGCTATTTTTATCTTATCAGGTAACATCTACCACTGGACACATCCCTAAATTTCAGCATGTTCAGATAATGTATTAATGTAATGTTCATCAGATAGTCAGAAAATGCAACATAGTTATATGTACAACACAGTGCTGGTTGGTATGACTGTAAAAAGGTTCTATTGAATTTTGGTGCTCTCACAGTTTTGTTATTGTTATTGTTATTGTTATTATTATTATTATTAATATTATTATTATAGATAATCAGGCTTTTCAACTGATTTAAAACAGACCATACTTCGATCAGGATTATATTTTTTCTCCTTATCTTTAAAGCCAGTATTAAAACACATCTTTTTAAGAAAACACATCTTTTAAAGGTTGCCTGTTCTGTTGATGCATTGACTTTTAATTCTATGGTGTTTTCCAATTTTATGCATACTGTGATTTTGCTATTTAATTGTGTCCTTGAGTGTCTTGAAAGATGCCTATAAATAAAAGTTATTATTTTTATTATTATTATATTGAACATAAGTGTTTGTATTATGATAAAAACAAATTAAATAAAACCACACAATGAAAACAATAACAAAAATATGCTCTTAACCCTGTAAGGTCAAGTGGATCAAATTTGATACATATATTAAAAAAAAAAAAGATCTCTATGTAATCAGCCGCCACAAATCCTAATATAAGAAAAAAAGCACAATTTTGACAGTAAATCTCAGTTTTCTACATGATAAAGAAATATTGCTGTAGTAAATTAAAGAAATTGGTTTATCTATTAGTTTGGTGTAGTGTGATTGAGAATGGGGGAGGCAGAAAAAACAGAGTGAT
>NW_005187576.1:534349-535666 GCF_000239375.1 Pundamilia nyererei | reverse complement strand
ACCCAGGAG
Organism: Pundamilia nyererei; assembly: GCF_000239375.1. Taxonomy (NCBI): domain Eukaryota; kingdom Metazoa; phylum Chordata; class Actinopteri; order Cichliformes; family Cichlidae; genus Pundamilia; species Pundamilia nyererei. Next base: position 535,657 of record NW_005187576.1, on the reverse strand, counting down.
CCATCTTTGTTAGATGCCCAAACCACCTCAACTGGCTCCTTTTGATGTGACGGAGTAGCTTTCTACTCTGAGCTCCTCCCAGATGCCCGAACTTCTCAGACTATCTCTAAAGGAGAGGCCAGCCACCCTTCAGAGGAAGCCCATTTCCACCGCTTGTATCCGCGATCACGTTCCTTTGGTCACTACCCACAGCTCGTGACCATAGAAATTTATAGCTTCGCTTTAACACTCAGCTCTCTTCACTACAACAGACTGGCACAGCGTCCGCATCACTGCAGCCGCAGCATCGATCCGTCTGTCGATCTCCCGCTCCCATCTCCCGTCACTAGTGAACAAGAACTTGTCCCTGTCCTGGGCACTCCACCCTTTTTCCATGGCCTCAGATTTGGAGGTGCTGATTCTCATTCCCACCGCTTCACACTCGGCTGCGAACTGTTCCAAAGTGAGCTGGAGGCCATCACCTGATGGATCCAACAGAACCACATCATCCGCAAAAAGCAGAAATGGGATTCTGAGACCACCCAAGAAAGCCCTCCGCCACTTGGCTGCACCTAGAAATTCTGTCCATAAAAATTATGAACAGAATAAGTGACAAAGGGCAGCATTGGCAGAGCCCATCACCCACCAGGAATGAGTCCAACTTATAGCCAACTATGCAGACCAAGCACTTGCAACGGTTGTACTGTATAAGGATGAATGGCCCATAGCAATGGGCCAGACACCACATACTCCCAGAGCACCTGAATTCAAATTAAAAAAATAAATAAATAAAAATTCAGCTTTTTGTGACACATGCAGGAGTTTCTCTGTCCTGCATCTATTATGAAATTAGAACACATCAGGTTTAAGTTTGCATTAAAGCTTTCATGATACGGTGTATCGTAAAATGAATGTCAGGCCGTACAGGACAGGTACAGTATTCAGTGTAGGGTGTCATTCTGCTGATTACCTAAGATTAAATGCCAGGTGTCCGTGTCTCCTTACTCTGGACTAGGCTGTAAAATTTGTGAATAGAGTCGGTACGAGTTAATGAGTCAGTGAAACCTATTTCTGTCTGATGATAGCGATACTTCTGTTTTTGAGCATTGGTGAGTCTTTCTGTTAAGTGGGTCAAACAGATTTAGGCGCTTGAACAGACTCATCAATGACAGTGGGGACATGAGCACTTTTAAGAAGCATACATCTTCTTAGTTTTCATCATAAGCAATTATCAATAGGAGATAAACATTAGGTGCAATTGTAAAATATTAGTTTCAGATCAGTTTCTGCTGGGCGGTAGTGGCTTGCTGCTTGTGATCCATTTAAGTC
>NW_005187576.1:522016-533134 GCF_000239375.1 Pundamilia nyererei | reverse complement strand
CCACCAGTAGGCAACGGCGAACTCCCAACTCTTGAGCCACGATCGCCCGTATGGTAATGCTGCTTCTCAATAGGCCTGTCACTTTTGAAGGCTGTCTTGTTATTTCTATTATTGCACATCTACCACTTGAAGATGACACACACTTTGGATGGTGTAAGGCGCTTATAAAGAACAATAACAGACTTTGACAGTAGAAAAATCTGTTTCTCTCCTTGAGTTTTGCAAAAACACCAGTTACCAGCAGACCTTTACTGGAATCCAACCTTTCAGTTTAAAGTTCATCTCTTGACGAACTGTTTTACTTCATTAAACCAAGCTTTGTTGGCCTAATCACTTTGTTCCTTACAACAGCCAAATTAGGAAATTTTGTTCCAATTGCTGGAAACTCTCTGAAATATCAAACATAGCTGGAAGGTCTGAAAGTTGGCTCTGGAAAGTTTCTAACTTTTGCCAAAGATGGCAGCTTGCTTCATATTAGACAGAACTGTCGATTCATTAAATCCTATTTCCATCTTCAGTCAGATATTCCTAGTCAGTCACTAAAGATGACCATCTAACGTTGTTTTAACTCAACACCAGTGCATGTATATGCATGGCTATGCAAATACTAGACTGATTAATGATTTACTGGCGTTTTAAGAGCCAAGAAGGACTAAACATAATAATATGAGGCTAGACAAGGAGAGGCCTATAGCAGATGGACTCCTATTTGACTCTAGACTACTTTAATATGCAGAGGTTTTTATGGTCATCTTAATGACATCCCCACTTGGGTTGTGTCTGTCCAAAGGATATTGCTCCAGAAGTCTTGTGGTTTCTTCAGATCCAAACTTAATGCAAATCTAATCTGTGCTGCCATGTTCCTTTTACAGCGAAGAGTGTTTCTCCTTTACAACTCTTGCAAAAAAGCCATACTTGCTCAGTCGTTTTCTAATTGTGCTGAACTTTAACATTTAGTATACTAACTGAGGCCTGTAACTTCTCTGAGTGTTTTGCAGTCTGAACTTGGGGTGAACTGGCTGGCATGTCCAGCTCCTGGGAAGACTAACTGGTCTTGAATGTTTTTCACGTGTGAATAATCTCAATCTGGACTTCAAATTGTTTGGAAAGGCCTTTTAACCCCCTCACAGCTTACTGAGCAGCAGCAATTGCTTCTGTAAGATCACTGCTGATGTCTTTTCCTTAGTATTGTGCTAACACACATCTTACCAGACCACCCAACTCCCAAAACTTCTGCTTTTACAGTTGCGGTCGCTCTTGCTAATGATCAGTTAATGAAATGTCTTTAATTAGCAGCATCTGTTTACTCCTTACCCAGTAAAGGAAACAGCCTGTGTGTGAAAGCCTTACTGCTAAGACTTTATATAAATGCAAAATAAATGGATTATAGTGCCAAAGTGGTTTGAAGTACTGTTTTTCTCTAACGCAGGGTCATTTTGAGTCCTTTTTCAACTCAAATGTGAATTAGCAGGACGCTCTTTTCAGAGCCACTTTTCAAGCTGACAGCAATTTAAAAAGAAAAACAAAAGAACAAAAGAATGAGTGTGGTAATAATTTGATTATTACAATGAATGTTGGTTTGAGGAACTCGCAGTGCTCCTCTTGCGCAGAGCAAAGACTCATGGTGTCAATGTCTTTATTGTCATTTTTTCTATTTGTTTCCCCATCATTTAGTTTTCATTAAGATCTGTGTCTGAGTTCCGTGGTGCACTATGTGTTATGTTGCACCACTTTGTTCCTTTCCCAATCAAGTAACCAACAGCTCCATTGGTGGCTTGATAAAAGCTACCTTCAGCTCCTCCCCTGTCACAAGGGGTCACCACAGCAGGTACCACATCTTTCTTTTTTACGCCAGGTAGTCTTCCTGATGCAACCTTAAAAGGGTTTTGCATCTCTAGCTGGAACTGCACCAGCAACCTTTCACTTGCCAAGCAATTGTGGAAACCAGGGGTGGGGAACTTCAGGCCTCAGGGGATGATGTCCTGCAGGTTTTAGATGTGTCCTTGATCCAACACAGCTGATTTAAATGGATTTTTTAAAAAACTCCTCAACATGCCATGAAGTTCTCCAGAGGCCTAGTAATGAACTAATCATTTGGCTCAGATGTGTGTTGACCCAGGGTGAGATCTAAATCCTGCAGGACACCGGCCCTTGAGGCCTGAAGTTCCCCACCCCTGGTTAAACCGTTAGACTATGGATCCACCATTTATGGCTTTATGTTCGTCATTATGTGTCTCAGAAGAACAGTTTCAGAACATCATTGAATATTTAGGAACTGATTAAGCAAGAATCAAATTTGGTTAACTTGACTCTAATCCTTCTTGGGGACCATGAAGTACCACATTTCCTGTCTTAGATAAATAAGACAGCCTGCCTCCTCATCCTTATCTCGCCTCCATTCTGCTGTCATAACCACTGAATGCCAACCTATTTAGACAAGTGTCACCCAGGTAGCCTCTAATTATCCCGCCCTTTGCCATCTGCTTCCCATGGGTCCAAAACAAATGCTTACACAGCTCGTGTTTATCTTGTCACATCAGTGTAATAAGACCACTGCACAAGTTACAAAACATAAACAGACCCCAGCCCTATATTTAATATTCCTCACGTTATATATGATACTGTGTGCAATATGGGGTATTTAAGTTGCCTCCTCTAAGCCTTTTAAGCTCTGTGTTCATTTTGAAGTTTACAGATGGTTTACAGAAAACAGTTTCTTTTTGTTCCTTGTAGTCTCACAACAGGAGAAAATCAAGTGGAGAATTAAAATTAGAAAGTAAGCCTGACAGGTGCTTGTTTCCAGGTTATAACAGCCGTCACTGAGGGAGCAGGCCATGTTTGATGTGTAATTTAGTTCTCCGTAGGCAGAAATGAAGGGCTTTTTAATGAATGGGGATGGCAGAGAGATGATTACAATGCACGGAAATAACTTTATATGGCAGAGTATAACCAGTCTACTCTCTCTCTCGTTCTTTTTAATTCCATAATTTGTCTTTGATTAAAGTGCACGCCTCTCAGTGTGGGATTTGTTTTCCATATTAGTCCTTTCACAGTATTAGCTCACCTACCAGTGTCTGAAAAGTTAAAGGAGCCGTTCAGACTAATGATACAAATCCCCTCCTGTTGCCGTCTGCTGAACCCACTCTCTGTATAGGAGGATTTTTATAAGCAAAATTCTGTCTCGTTTGTACCATTGTAAAGGAAAGATAATCAGTAACTGTATAAATGTATTTTTGATGCTCTCCTCTGTATGTTTGGTTCAAGGAATACTCGGTAAATATTGTGTGTTTTTATGAGTGGGGCTTGTGGTTTCATAAGGACTAGGTCATCAAAAATGATCCTGCTGGACCACTTAATGTATAAAGTGAATACTTATCTAACCTGAAAACACTGACTTATTGATTTGTTCTGAAATGGGCTAATTTACTAAATAATAATTTGTCTTTTTTCTACATTTAATGCTATGGAGAGATGTTATTGTGGTAATATTCGTGAATGTGTGTGTGTGTGTGTTTCACCAGGTGTGGCTCCTGTCGGTGCTGGAGGCAGTGAAGGTGTCTCCTCTCATAGAGAAAGTCAGTGACCACAAAGACTTCAAGAAGCTGCTCAGGACGAGAACAAATGTTCTGGTGCTCTACACGGAAACAGGTCAGAGAAGGCAGCCATCCCGTCGTGATCGGTATACCATATATGGGTGCAGATTTTTCCACAAACACGCACACGACAAATTCACTCATTTAGTTTTTGCTGCTGTGTCTGTCAAAGGAGGGGTTGGGGATAAACAATCGTGTTAATGGCTGGTGGATAATGCCGGTATTATCTCAGTAACTCTCAAACACTGTCGCTGTAGAGGTTGTTGTGGAGTGCCGGAAAACAACGTGCATTTCATACACATGCATTGTGTTAACAAAAGTGGTAACTATGGCTACACAGCTATGGCCAACATGATTATCGCAATTATTTTTGAGCAGTGTTGAGATCAGCATTATTTGTCATGATTATCCATTGCTTTTTAGTGTGATACAAATGTCACGCAAACACAGCAGCACTTTCACATCCATGTTGTGCGGCATTCCCGCTAAATAAAACCGGTCCCGTTTAGTGGACACGCGTCTTTTGGGGAAATGCAACGTGGGTGACGTCAGTGCATCTTTGCAAGCTGACGCGCTGCACAGACTGGCTTTTATGGATTTGATGTGCAACCGCTGCATTGTTTTCCTTTGCCTTCATTCATTCACCAAGTTCACATGGATGAGTGAGTTAGTTGTATTGCTTTGCACTGCAGGCACAACTCTCCACCACTGTTTTCCACCACTTGCATTTCCAAACAACACATGGTGATCGCTTCTGGGGACAAGGTCTTCAGCTTTTGCTACGACAGACATTTGATTGATTGATTGATCGATTTTGTATGACTAGCTCTGTGTTATATCACTGCAGTTAAGGGTGCCCAGCAAACTTTGCACTAAACAATGTAGGGAACAGCTGTGACTTGAGTTTTCAGTATCACCAGATTGTGTTCATTTAATTGTGGGAAGCCAAATATATCATTAAGAATAAAATTTTATTAATTGTGCAACCCTAGTGATAACCATCATGAAATTGCACGTTTTAGCATATTTTATGATCTGAGATTGAGGGCGTGCAATGTCATGTTATTGTCAGAGAAGGTAAGAATGAAATTTGCAATTTCAGGAAGCCTTAGTTACTAGTTACTTAGTTACTACATCTAAGTGTATTATTTTTAAGAGCATCCTAAATTGTGTACAGTCAGATGCCTCTTAAGAGCTGTTTCCTTCAATTGTGGGTGTGTAAGTGCAGCTGATGCGCAACATCCCGACAATTCACCTTCAGGGGTTCAAAAAGGCCAGATTCACAGAGTTGGATTAAGAGAACTTGAGGGGTGCGTGCCTGTTAACTGTATGTGCCGCTGATTGTCTTTTGTTATGATTTTTGCTCTTGTACGTGGAAACTGTGATTTTTGTGGAGGGAAAACACCAAATTAATTAAAATTCCTTTAATCGCCCGCTCTAATTAGGAAGTGCTTTTGTGGAGTGGCACTTTGCCCAAATTCGATAGCATTCATTAAAAAACATTCTAGCACAGTATCTTCAAATGGATTCAGAAACAATGTTTTGCCCAGCTTTAGCCTCTAGCTCGCTTTCAAAGAATGATCGCAGCGGTCTGTTTCAATAAGGAAATTGGAAATGCTTATGGAATTAAAGAGTAGCTGTTAAATAGAAGCTAAAATGGTCAAATACAATTATACAGCTCTAAAGTACATTTTGTTTCCTGCTATCCATTAGCGAACGCTTACGCACCCCAGCAGCTTCTAATTCCATTTTGCAGATTTCCAAGAAGGAGTTCTTCCTGTTCATAATAAAAAAGAAGCAAACTTATATTGCTCAATAATCCACAGAGGACTCTGAGGCCTCTTTATAGCCACAGATATATTTCTTGATTAATGAGCCATATCGGCCTATATTAGCCCATTGGCTTCTATGTATCCAGCTGCGCGTCGGATTGATCACCGGCTGTAACTTCACCCAGACATTCCTGCTTTAAAGTCACTGAAGATTGCCCTCATGTAGGCCTCGATTATACCTCAAGGCACTTCACATTCATTCCCCCCTGATTAAACACAACCGTGCCCTGTTCTGTGTTCACCACCAGCCTCTGCAGTCAGTCACATCCCTGCTGAGTTTTGATCTGGTTGGTATTCATCATCCTTAACGCTGTCAACCAGTCGGTACCTGCTCACCTCCTATTCCGTACAATACCCTGATCCTGAGTTGCCAGATGTTTTTGTTGCCAACTCCAAGGCAGAACCCTGGGAAGTTGTGGCAGTGCTCCTACATCTAAATATAGTCTTTGCCTGGAGCATTGTGAGGAGCTGTTTTCTTTATGCAGTGAAAAATGCACATTTGGCTTCAGGGGAGTATAAAAATGATGTACTGCGTTGCACAAGAGCTGGAATATTACACTTTGTTTACTTTACTCAAAGGGATGTACCTAACTTGACGTAGCTGATGAAAATCAGTAACATTACACAGTGTTATTCTAGCTGGTGCAGTTTATATCCCACTAGTTTCTCTTTCTTAACACAGAAGGCAAGCTGCACAGCTCAGCCATATTGTGAGATATTGTGCACGTTTCCGGTGGTTGCGAACGCTCTAAACTCGGCGATCCCACACAAACCTTGCTGTTGGGATCATGCAGTTGGTGCAAACATGTTTGCTATGCTTTCCCATTTGTCGCACCGTTAGAGAGTGCTTCATTAGATCCAGAGTCTTTGTGTCGCCTTATAATCCTTCCATCTCCTGTTTAGTCACACTATTGTAAGATTTTGAAAGCTGATGTAACTTAAACCCCCTCGCTGAGCCCATCCGTTGAAAGGTAGTAGAAAATGCTCCCCCGTCACCCTTCTAACCCAAACTCAGCGATGTCTTTCTTCGTCACTCGGTGCTTTAGAAAGACGGTGAGCTCCACTGTAACTCGATTCTTTTTCTCTGTGCTTGTCATGATAGTGTCTCCTGTGTCTCATGGCTCTGGGTTGTCCTGGGCTATTGAGTGGTTTTGGTAAAAAGGCTTGACTGCGCTTTATTCTGTGTCTGTAGCTACATCAGGGGGCTCCCACCTGAAACTGCTTTCTGATGTCGCCCAGACGGTGAAGGGCCAAGGGACTATTGCCTGGGTCAACTGTGGGTAAGTAAGGGGGTGATTTGAAAAACACATTCTAAGACTTCTTTCTCTATAAGTCTAAGACTCCCTGACATTACAGACTGTTTTGTCCTAGAAATTTTCTGACAGCAACTATAAGGCCAGAGCAATTTACTCCTCCCAAGAGTGTCTCTGCCACCATCCATCTGCAGAATAATTTATGGCTTTTCCACTGGGGTGTAAATGGCCTCGTCTCACTGGTTCTACTGGCACAATCTGACAGGAGGCCACTCACTTATTAAAGCTATTGAAGTTTTTAGTCTAATGTATTACATCTCTTTACACCATTTTAGTTCTTCCTTTTCACTGGGTCTCTTTCTTTCTGTTTTTTTTTTTTTGTTTGTTTTGTTTTGTTTTTTGAAAAGGTAAATAAATGCTAATCACGTCTCTTGCTTAAAGCTATGTGCTAATTCTCAGGTGAGGGCGCCACGTAATTATGGTTCATACAGTTTTTTTTTCTCTGCATTTAATTTTTTACCTTAAGTTTTTTTGCATGTTTGAAAAAAAACTGGTTGCATTAGTCATGTGTGTAATTTCAATTTATTAGTCAATTCAGTTCAATTTATTAGTTGATTTCATTGCTTAAAAATCAATCGATACTTGTGCCAATAACACAATTTTGGTGTTTTTAAAAAAATGCTAAATGCTGCCATAGTTTACCTCAAGAAATATTTTTCAAAGCCTTTTTTCATTTAACATTAAAAACAGAGCTTCTCTCAGACATAATTACAATATTTGAAGAGCTTAGAGGGAAGTCTAAACTTAATAATAAACACAAACAAGTCATCTTATAAAAAATCATCATCTAAGGCACAGGTCTCGAACTCCAGGCCTCGAGGCCCAGTGTCCTGCAAGTTTTTATTTCAATGGCTAAATTACCTCCTCAACATGTCTTAAGGTTCTCCAGAATCCTGGTAATGAACTAATCATTTGATTCAGGTGTGTTGAAACAGGGTGATAGCTAAAACCTGCAGGACACCCGCCCTTGAGGCCTGGAGCTCGACACCCCTGATCTAAGGAGATGAATCGAATCAGACTATTATAACTTCTTAATATCTCAATTGGTGGAGAATTTACACCAGAAATGGGCTCCATAGAGGCAAAATTTAAAATCTGAAATCAGATAACGATACAACAAACACATAACAATGATTATAATATAGAAGATTAATGCAAATATATATAAAAACAAAGAAGTTACATGGATTCAACAAAAATATTCTAGATGTGTGTTAAATGCAATGATTCGAAAGGGACCTTTGTTTTTCCATCGTGTGTGGGATGTGCAGATTGTGATGGGAAAAAGTATTTCTAAACCGGTCCCGCTACAGCCTTAATTTTTAAATTCTTGATTTAATCAATTATCAGTACATAAAGAATGAATGGATGTTGATGGGCCTTAGTCTGCTAAGAAGAAAACAAATGGGCTTATGGGTACAACAAATGTTGTCAAGCCTGCCATTAAAAAATAAAAAAATAAAAAGTTTTTTAAGGCAAACTTTTGAATCTTTATGGGGAGCATTTATGGATTTTTGTCAACAATGGCCTGGTCTGAAGAGGATGTGGACAACTGACAGTTTTTCATACTTCCTCAATAAAGACGACGTTAAAAAAAAGAAGCTCCTGCTCTTTTTGAGAATAGTCAAATTGATATCGAATTTTTAAGATCAGTACTGATATTTGGTGGCTTCCAGTGTTCCGAGATATTGGCCAATATTCTTTCGGAAGCACGAAACATAAACAGATTTCCCTGAAATGTTTTATGTGTAGTTATTTGTTTACTCGTTTACGGTAAGCCCAACTCTGCTCAGATAAGATGGTTGTTGTTGTATTTGTGGCGTTACCAACAGAGAAGTTACAGAGTGCCCTCTGGTGGACAAACTATGCAGCGTTTACGTTTTACTTTTTCTCTTTTTTCTTTTTTCTTTCTTTTAATTGGCCGTGGTAAATGCAGCTACCAGTAGATCAGCAAATGGCTAATATTGGCCGATAACAGGCCTTTCGATAAATCAGTCCCTTTCTAGCAGAGGCACTGTATGTCCAGGTTTTCTGTTTGTTTGTTCTACAGAAATTGTTTTTGTTTTGTTTTTTTAGTTTTGCTTTTGTTTTGCTTTTTTGCCAAAACTCAAAAGAAACTAGAAAAATTTGCATTTCCTGCGAAAATGCTGTGTGGATGCCTTAACGCTGAAGATGTCTGCTGAAAAAGTTGAAAGAAAAAAAAAACAAAAAACTTTGCCCTGAGCAGGATTCGAACCTGGCCTTTCTGGTCTCAAGGCGGTTACTCATTTCACTGAGCCAAACTGATTCCCACAAAGAAGAGGTGGAGAGACTGACAATTGTGATGAGATGAGCAGAAGCGGCTGAGAATTGTGCTGATAAGAGGTGAAAAGGCTGAAAACTTTGCAGAAAAGAGGTGAAGTGTTAACTGAAAGAAATGTTGCCATAAGCGGGATTTGAACCCGGGCCTCCCAGTCTGAGAACGGATGCTTATCTCACTGAGCTAAAACACAGGTCAACCCGGCAAGGAAAATCAGTGAGGCCACTGATAATATGGCAGAAATGGGCAAAAAATATTGCAAAAAAAAATTCAATATCTCAAAAAGTATAGAAGTTATGAGCACCAAAAGTCATAGCACCCATTAGCAGAAAGAGCAGAATTTTTTAAGATTTGAACGGTGAAAATAGCACAAAAACTGAGGGAGTAGTAGAGGTCCAAAAAACGTATGGAAGCAACTACGGCATCCACACAATTATGAGCCAATCACAAAACAAATCTGTGACCTGTCAACACCCCCAGATGTCATATAGGGTTTTAGTCTGTTTTGGCTGAGCCACAGTGAGAAATTTGTCTCTAAGCCACTCCAGTGTAGTCTCTAACTGCTTTAAGGTGAATCATTGCTCTGATCCCAGGTCACATGCAGGTTTTAAAGGACATCTGTGTCACTTAAATGTGACGGATGAATCCACATGATATGCGGTGAAACTGTTGCAAAACCACATTTTAGGGGGTTTTGGTCCTTTCGCTTAACAGTTAATTTAGTCATAAAGAAAAATAATTATGCACTTATCCCACACTTTTCCTTTAAAGGGAGAACAATCATGACTTTCTGGAAAACAACAATCCCAGGCTCGCTCTGTGGAACTGCTAAATGCTAGATACTTCGAAGACACAGACAAGAATTGTTTTCTCCAAGCATAACTTGGTTTTCTCCCCAGTGATCTGACTTGATCTTGTTGTTTTCCGTGCCCTTCTGATGTTCAGTTCCACTATTTCTTTTTACCTGTCAACCCATCACCTGTCTTCTTTGTCAGATGGGAAAGAACCGATCATAAAACAGGAAACTATGAGGAAGGGAGTAACTCCCCTTTGACACCCAGTGCACATGCCAACATTCACAATCTCTCTCAACCTTATCCGGGATTGAAGACCGGGCGGTTAGAAAGGAAATGAAACTAAATACAAACCGGTGCGAAGGAATTGTCAGAGGCTTTGGTTTCCATGTTTCCCTACAAAGACACTCCACGATGCGTGTCTTTCTTGAGTGTTTACTTTTTGACTCACCTGCTGTTTTTTGTCAGGGAGACTATGGAATTATCTCTCTTCCTTCTCCAAGAACTCCAGCATTTAGGAGAGTGTGCGAATGCTAAGTAGAGATTCACACCGAGCCAGATTCCCGCCAGGGGAGCTAGAGCAAGCTGGGTTCATCACTACAGGACACATGGACCCAGTGCCAGGCTCTGTAGCAAAGCATTGTGCTTTTTGGCATATTTCTCGACAGTCTCAAATGGAACGGTTCCAAGCTGAAGCTCCAGCTGAGAGCTCATGGTGGACAGAGGGAGAGAGAGTAGAGTGCATATCGCTGTGTGAGAATGGTCATCTCTGCCAACGAAGAGGGCCACAGAGGCCAGAATGACACACTTTGAACAGATGACAGGGACCTGAGTGTTGGCCAACTGGGATCCACCCGTGGGATGAATGATCTCATACAGGAGGAAAGGACAGGACTGGGCTGTCCCTCCTAAACTCCACTTCAAATGTAGCATAAACAGAGCATTGAAACATATATGATCCTGTAAGGCACAGTGTGAAAACCAGAACACAAACAAATGAAGGGATTAGGATTTGCGTTTTAGAAGAGTAATAATTGAATGGCGTGCAGAGCTTCATCCTCTTTGCGTGGTGAATCCATTATTAATCCTTTACAAAGTGGCTCTGTTGACTTTGGCCTAGTGTGAAGGTTTGGCTCCAACTTGTTACTTGAATCATTCGCTAGTCTTCAAAGTCTTCCTTTCACAATCACCTTCTTCCAGGTATTTTGTGGTAAACTATGGTTGTTCCAGTTGACCCAGTGATCTCCAGTTACTTGTGAATAAAGGAAATATTGAACTTTTTTTTTT
>NW_005187576.1:514244-521131 GCF_000239375.1 Pundamilia nyererei | reverse complement strand
TTTACGTTGAGTAGGCTAACCACGTTATTACATTAATGCATGTAAGGTGAACTAGCAAACACCGTGGTAGTTACATGCTTCTTGTTTGATGGCAGATACTCCCTTCACCCTGGCCAAAAAAGCTAAAATGACCAAAGAAAAAGTGGAAAACAGCTGAACATGAGAGGTTTTTGGACAAAGTTTGTGGTTTGTTTTTTTTTGTTTTTTTTCCCATTCTTTAAGCACCGTTTAAGCACAGGCACCGTTTCAAAAGTACCGGTTTGGCACCGGTATCGGATAAAATCTAAACGATACCCATCCCTACCTGTGATAAATTCAGTTGGTTGGACAGGATTTAGAAAGGGACACACCTCTTTATTTAAAATCCCATTGTTGACAGTGCATGTCAGAGCACAAAACCAAGCCATGACGTCTAAGTCATTGTCTGTAGACCTTTGAGACAGGATTATATTGAGGCACAGATATGGGGAAGGGTACAGGAAAAAAATGGCCTCCATCATCCATAAATGGAAGAAGTTTTGAACCACCAGGACTCTTCCTAGAGCTGGCCGCCCAGATAACCTGAGTAAGGTAGAAGGGCCTTGGTCAAGGAGGTGACTGAACAACCTGATGGTCACTTTAGCTCCAGCATTCCTCTGTGGATTGAGGAGAGCCTTGCAGAAGGATAACTATTCCTACAGCACTCTACCAATCAGGCTTGTGTCACCTGGCTACTACCATTCCTAAAGTGAGACATGGCCCTGTCGGCATCATGCTGTGGGGGTGTTTTTCAGCAGCAGGAACTATGAAACGAGTCAGTATTGAGGAATAGCAGCAATGTACTGAAGCACCCTTGATTATAACCTGCTCCATGGAAATATGGACTAGGCTGAAAGTTCATCTTCAAACATGGCAATGGCCTTAAGCACACAGCCAAGACAGCACCCGAGTGGCTTAGGGAACACTGTGTGAATGTCCTTGAGCGCCCCAGCTGGAACCCAGAATTGAACCCAATTCAACATCTCTGGAGAAATCTGAAAATGGGTGTGCTCTGATGCTCTCAATCCAACCTGATGGAGCTTGAGAGGTTCAGCAAAGAAGAATGGAAGAACAACAACAGGTGTGCCAAGCTTGAGGCATTATACTCAAAAAGACTTGAGGCCGTAATTGCTGTCGAAGGTGCTTTAACCAAGTACAAAGTAAAGGCTGTGAGTGCTTTTATAAATGTTATATTTATGTTTTTATTTGTAATAAATTTGCAAGAATTCTGTAACATGACACAACATGTGGTACAGGTGAAGCACTGTGGATACTTTCCAGACTCACTGTGTATTGTGCTAACATTGACATTTTTGATTTAAAAAAAAAAAAAAAAAAAATTTAATACTAATAGTGAAACATTAGTTTCGGAAATGAAAAACAACAAATTGCTCCTTTGATTTAACACATCCCAATAATTCCCTCAAAATATAATGGATTCAACCTGAGGCAAGTTAAACTGTATTTAATTGTATAAGATAATCCACATCGAAAACAGCACATCAGCTGAATTGCAAAATTACTATACGTTACTGTATAGTAATGTATAGCACGTAAACTTACGTATAAACTAAGTGTGACCAATCCTGTTGCATTTCACATCATACCAACCACTGAAATATTAGTTGATGTTAATCCAAAGTTTAATGCAAGGCAGTTGTTCTAATGTAGTGGTCAAACCATTGTTGGGCTGCCATTCACTGCATTGTTTCCCTCAGTAGTGAACATCAGCTAGTGAGTCATTCTGAGTTCTTTGTGCTTCTGTTTTTTTTTCCTTCTTCCTGTGATTGAAAAAGTAGTGCCATCTCAGGGGTTGGTTGAAGCATGTGGTTGGTTGAGTCACTTTTACTTTGTATCTATGACTGAGTAAGAGGATGAAGCCAAAGTCCATTGTTGCGTTGGCACATACCCATGCTGTTTAGCTTATTCACATCCTAAAAAGACTGATTTGACAGTCCTGGTGTTTTATTCCACTAGAATATAGATCAGTTCAGTTTTCAACTCTCTTTTTAAAAAAATCTTTTTTTGTATGTTGTAGAAGTATAATTAGGGCTGTGCTATATGACCCAAATTTCATATCCCAATCTATGACATTTCTCATCCCAATAACAATATACATCACAAACTAGTGCTTTTTCTGTCAATTCTGTGAATCTCAGGCAGAGGCAACTGAAGAATGAGCATTTCTTCCTGTTAAAAGGGAGTTTTTCTTTCCCACTGTCACCAAAGTGCTTGCTAATAGGGGGTCATATGATTGTTGGGTTTTTCTCTGTATGTATTATTGTAGAGTCTACCTTACAATATAACGCACTTTGAGGCAACTGTTGTTGTGATTTGGCGTTGTATAAAAAAAATTGAATTGAATTGAAAAAGAATGACGCGATATATGAGTTTGAAATTGATACCATAGGGTGTATCTACTAAAAATTTCGGGAGAATCTCAATCACCTTTGTCCTCGAGGTCAGAGGTGTGTACTCTGTTTGGTGGTTTGGTGACAGCTGACATCAGCCGTGTCCGTGTGTGTGTGTGTGTGTGTGTGTGTGTGTGTGTGTGTGTGTGTGGACAAGAAGCTGGAAGCAGCAGACTGGTCTTGAGCCTGGTGACTGCACATCATCTCGAAATATGTGTCAAGGTCACATCTGCTCATGGGTGTACCCTGACTGGTGCCATCTGTCATTATGAGCCGGTCGAGTCTGGCATTACGCACACGTTCATCACCTGAAATACTGTCTGTCAGCACATGCAAACATACATGGATTTAGTCTTCATCTAAAGAAGGGGAAAAAAACTACACTGAACTTTTACTGGCTTGCTGTGTGTCTGGGAGCCATAATTGAATATCTAACAAATGTTTTTCCACCTCTCTCTAAATGAATACATATTTTCATTGCTCTTTATTACAGATGAGAAGGTGTACTTATTTTTGCTGATAGTGCTTCATTGTAGTAAGTATGAAGCATGTGTAGGTGGCAGGATGCATATCTATTCCCTTTCCAGCTACAGTGGAGTTTTTTTTTTCTTCTTCTTTCAATTACAGCAGAAAGCCTCATAAAATGAAACGTCTGTATGCCAACACATTACATCTGTGCTTTGTGTTTCCACCGAAGCAGCAAATAAACAGAGCAAGCAGCATTGTTTATATTATATCATACATGTGATTCGATTAATTTGATGAAAAGTCCGTATCTTCTTGCTTCGATTTCTTTATTCAGTTCAGTGAAGTTGGAATTTATATGGTCTGGCACAGAAATGAATGCATAAATCTACTAATCATTAGGAAAATTTGTACGTGTGTGTGAAGGAGAATTTGAAAAATGCAAAGGGAATAGGATTCTGAGTTTGATTTACGCTTTGTGTGTCGATCCTTCAGAGATTCAGAGGGCCGGAAGCTGTGTAAGAAAGTGAAGGTGGACCCGAGCTCCAAACGTGGAAGAGCAGAGCTGCTGCATTACAAGTGAGTAACCAGCAACTCAGCTGGCTGTCAGATGCTTATCCACACCTCAGTGCTTTTTGGAAAGTGATCCCGTGCTTGCAGCTTAAGAAGTGCATTACTTACAGTTTACTCCTGGTGTTGAGAGCATTGTGTCCCGCGTGTCTTTCAGAGATGGGACATTCCACACGGAGTACAGCAGGCCTGCTACTTTCAAGGTCAGAATCTGAGAATCTGCATTCTTTACATGTCGAGCACTGTTGTCTGCTGTGTAGTATTTCCTAATTGCTCCTCACATTCAGAGGACTAATTATTTTACCTCTGGCTCTACAGAGCCCTGCCTTCTGCTTTCATTTCTTTCTTCTTCCTTCTTTTTCATTTTGTTATTTTGTTTATGTTTATGAATGGAAAAAATGTGTGATATATTCCACACAAGAATATTAGACACAATGTTAAGAATTTGCCTGATTTTTATTCATTTATTTGTTTGTTTTTTTTCTTTGAGAACCAGAAGCATCTGTGGTTACATGTAGTTGGCTATTTATGAAATCATTTATAACCTGCATTTTAATATCAACAGTGCATCAAATAACAGCTTGAAAACAGTGTCACTGTGTGAAAATGTGACCTTTATAGCAATGACCCTGCAAATTCTTTATTTCTATGTGCAGCCCCCCTCAGCTTTATAGTGCCTTACAGTTGGTTTCAGCTCATTGTTTATCTGCCTGCTGTGCAACCTTGCTCTCATGGCACAATCATACTCTCACTTTCATAGCGATGCTTTTTGTCACGGCAGGCGGTAGTTTTCAGAGGAAACGCTGCACAGATTGACTCTGCACTGTGTTCTCAGCACCAAAGAGAAGACGGAGCATATTGACCATATTGAAGCACTCAGCAGCAAAAGAGCGAACTAAAAAGCTAAAAAAGAGAAAAGTCATCAGATTATCATAAACATAATTTTAGATGACTGAGAATTTTAATGATATAATGGTAACAAGCTGGTGGTACGGGGCTAACGCTGTAGCTAACGCTGTTGCCTCGCAGCAAGAAGGTCCTGGCTTCTCACAGCATTATGTTGGCTTATGTTTATGATTGTTTCTGTGTATTAGTCTGGTGATAACGGGAAGCTATCAGTGTGTGTTTGAGATAATACAGTTACAACACAAAAAACTTTCAGCTGTGAGAAAAAATGCACATCTGTCTACATACCCAGAAATTCACAAATTGACTTATTGATTTCAGTTTAGCCAAAAACTCGTGGATCTGAAACAGAAATTCAAATATGCTTTTATATCTTCGTTTGTATAACCGAGATACAACCAGTTGGCAGACAGTTGAGTTGCAGACAAGCTGTGCTCATTGACACAGACTGACTGTGATTGATGCCAGTGTATTGGCAGTCTGTCTGCTTTTAGAAATTACCTTGCAATTATTTCCAAACCTTCACTAATCTGTCTGAGAGTCGTTGCAGTCAGCCTGAATTAAATTGCAGTTTGTCACCTTCCACAAGGGGACCTTGCAGTCGCCTCACAATCACCATACTTAACAATGTTTTATTGGTTTTATTGACTGCATCATGCAGACAGCAGCATTTATTAATGCAAACAAAATTAAGGGTATTTTCAGTGCTTTTATAATGAGCTGTAATTGGTGGTATACTACCTAATTTGAAGTGTGAATGTACTGAAATATAGTGCACACAGCAGCCACATTATAGTTTAATAAGTCAAATGTAAGCAGAAAGGTAGCCTGAGTAGTGTTTTCCCTGGAGTAAGTAAAGATATAGCATGACTGCTTAATCCTTACTAAAGTAACCTTGTTAACTTCAGCACAGTGTTGTCACATATTAAAACTGAAAAATACTTGATTGAACTTTTTAACTGTCTGTTTAAAGTCCATTTTCCACCACGAAACCACACTGGTCATTTCAAACGTTTACCTTTCGTCTAAGTGCACCCTTTACTCCTTCCTGGGGTGTAACTAGTGAGAGCAGCTACTCAACTAAGTGCATGTTTTTGCTTCAAGTGGTGAAAAGTGTTGGATGTTTATTCACCCTTAGCGGGAACAGTTTTCTTGCATATTTTCAAAATACTGCGCTTTGTTAGAGGTTTTCGAAGTAGCTCCATCTTCAGGTATTAAATGATCATTGGAGGCTGACACTTGGCTCTCGCTCTCAGACATGCCCGGCCATGTCTCATTGTTGATTGCACTGGGAACATAAGCTGTTGCTATAGCAATGATATCATTACATGACACTTTTATGTCACATAAACATTTATAGTGGTGTTATGGCAGGTTATATGGTTATGACACAGCCCTAGCGTCAAGTGATTGATCTTCATGTTAGCTACAAGGTGTGTTTGTAATAATATAAGACTGCAGCAAGCCACACCTGACAGGTTTAATATTTTTGAACATGTGATGCAGAGCTTCTAATGATGCTCTTTACAGGTCTGCACTTTGGCTGCCTCAACTAATGCTGGCACACTAGACTGATTTAGCTTATAGCCTCCAGACCTGTTAATGAGGTCATAGCACCATCTGTTACTCTGATTCTGTAGCAAACACATCCTGAGGAAAAAAATCAAGACCTTAATTTTGTTACCAGTTATCCAGCTGCAGGTTACATATTTAAGGATCACTCACAGGTACCTCTAGCGTGAAATGTTTGGAATACAGAGTGCAATTTAAAATATGCATCAGCCACAACAACCATAGAGATGTTGCTGGTCAGCTTAAAGTTTAATGCCTTTCACTGCAAGACAGCTGCTGCATATAGATATTTCCTAAAAGGCAAATTATGACTTTAGATAAAAGTGAAATTAACCGTTTACTTCTCTCCTCTATAATATGGAAATCCTTCTCTTTTTATTTTTTCAATGAGTTTCTACCAGAGAAACTCGTTATAAGGTGGAAGCTGTCACTCTTTTGAATGGTGCATGGTTTTATTACTTTGCTTGCTAGGGTTTGCGCTGTTTCTCTGACAGATTAAAAGGCATCTGAAACAATAAACCTCCACAAGTCTCTGTTTCAACCATTACAAAGTAGTTCTGATAATCAAGTCAAGGTCGTTAAATGTTCCGCCCGTGCACACGCGCCGTCGTTAGAGCACTGCTAAAAGAAATATTTCCTGCTGTTGCCTCCACAGACATATGGTTCATTATATTTACAGAAAGCTTTACCAAGCCCATTAGTAGACACTTAGAGGTACTGAAATAGCGCTGACACCTCTTGGATGCATGAACATGTTCATCTATATGAGCTTCCATCTGGCACAACCTACAGCGTTGCCTCAACTAAATTTAGGAGCGACTTCGGCAACGTAAATAATCACCACTCCGTCTTTTTATGTTGGTTTTTCACCCCCATAGGATTATTTTGTGGCAGTGAAAAGTTGTTGCATGATTTAAACTGTTGGCTTTGTTTAGACAGGCTGTC
>NW_005187576.1:512434-513535 GCF_000239375.1 Pundamilia nyererei | reverse complement strand
AAGACAACTGGACTTGATTTGTCAAGGCAAGCTTGAGATCCCTTCCCAGGTGCTTCAATGGCTGCTCACGCTTTGCATCAGGTGATCTGAATAGTTCACACGATGAGGTGGGGCAAGGTCTCACAGTGGTTTCATCCCTGACCTATACCTATTTTCCCACCGTGGTTTATGTGTTGATGTGGATCGGTAGTAATGGTAGATGGACTGGCTCTTTTACAGCGCTTTTCTAACATTAACTCAGGGTTCAGTGTTTTGCCCAAGGATACTTGGTCACTTTGCAGACTTTAGCAGCCAGGGATTGAACTACCAACCTTCTGATTAGCAGATGATCCGTTTAGTCTCCTGAACTACAGACATAGAGAAACTGGTAATAAATATTTGTCTCATTCTGCACCTTGTTGTAGCCCAGTCTTAAAGAAGCTGATTAGCTCCTTTCCAATTAGCCCCACACTCTTTTTTTTTAAGCCAGCTGTCTTCTGATTGGCTGCCCCTCGCAAACAGAAGGTTTAAATAGCAGCTGGAAAATTCTGTTCTCACAGCCAGAGCTTTGTGCCTGAGATGTCCATGTTACTGATGATTAAAAAATGATTAAAGAAATCTGAGCATCCACCACTGTAAAAGTACATGTGTAACAGAAAACAAAGGCGAGCATAACACAGTAACCCTCCTTTCATTTGAAGAACGAGGGACCTGGTTATCGCCTGCTCTCACCCTGAGGCTTGTTGAATGTGTTAACAAAAGATTGTGCTGAATGTGTGATTTTTTATGTTTTTTGGAAGTAGCTGAGCTCATGAAAGTGATGATGAAAACGAGGAAACTGGTATGGGGGGCTGATGTGCCTGCTGTCCAAAGAAGAAAGTCCTCCCTTTCCTTTTTCTGTGATTAATGTGATGAATAACTCTCACACACGGTCGAATACAAAGCTGAAATAACAGATGATGTCATGATTTGCTATTTTAAACCAAAGAGTGTGAGAGAGAATTTCAGAAATCCAACATGGAGCACACTATTAGAGGAATCAAGCTATCGTGTGTGTTGTATATACATGTGTATACATGTGTTTTGCTGAAAAGCATCCTGACTCATCTCTTGTTCCCTCCT
>NW_005187576.1:498255-511168 GCF_000239375.1 Pundamilia nyererei | reverse complement strand
AATTACTTGCTTTGTTCATTGATCAGTCCATGCAAAACAAAAAAAACTAGTTTCACTTTCTAAGAATATAAACTAGAAATAAAGCAACAGATTATCGCTGTCGCTCTTTGTTTGGCAAAATTGTTCAACAATTAAGCCGCAGCGTCTGTCTGAACGTCAGACCTGCTGATCACTTTGCCAGGATAAGAACAGTCGTTTTTGTTCAGCACGCAGTTAATTGTTGCCTCTTATTGTTGTTCAATAGAAAAGACTTCACATGGATTTTTGTTTTTTTTTGTTTTCCAAGCACTGTGCTCGATTATCCTCAGTGCATCATATCTTTCACAGCAGATAGCATACTGAGAGCTGCTGTTTACCAGGGGGAAAAATCTCCTAGCAGATGATGGAAAATCTTTTGACAGTCGTATAGATTATCATATAGCTGTCAGAGCAGTGTTCCCATTGAGTTCTCTGTAATAACCTCTGCTTCTCTCCTTTGTATTTTGGTTGCAGGGTGCGGCGTTTGTAAGAGAATGCAGCCCATTTTTCAGCAAGCGGCCACGGAGACAAAAGGGAAATATGTAAGTGTGCTAAATCTGCCCCTCAGTCAGTGGGCCCACTGTTGTGTTGCATCACCTGTCTCTGATCTGCAGCCCAGTCATCTTTGATGCTCGCGCATTAAATGAGATGTGTCAGCAGCGAATGTCAGGGATGTGAAATCTGCAAAAGGTACAGACAGACCAAATAAGGCATTTCCTGCAGGTTGTGTTTCCTGCAAAGACGATCTCTCGGGCACAGTACCTGATCAACTTTTGCACCATGTGTTGATTTAGTAGCATAATAACTCAGATGACCTTTAAAAGGCAATTCGAAGGTCCCGATCCTCTCTCTGCTGATTAATTAAGATTTTACCTGTGTTTTGATTGCACAGCAATATGTTTCGAATGATTTTAGCATTTTTAAGCAATGTACAGGAATATGCTGTAGCGGCAGACCGTGTTATGTTTCTTATATGTACATAATTTACATGTTTAGAGTAGTGCTGTTAAAATTACATTCGTTAAAATGACGTTGATGCCATAAGCGCATTAACGCGGCAAATCTCCGTTAGAGAGTTAACGCAGATCGCCCTGTGTGCTAACGTGTTGACGCCGTGCAGCGTTAACGAGCTAACAGAGATTTGCCACGTTAATGTCATTTTAACGAGATTAACGCTGACAGCACTAATTTAGGCCCTGACTACTTTATCCTGTAGTTTTCATCACTGGTGGGAAAGTTTCTTTAGTCTTTTTTTTTTAAATTACTATTTTTAACAGTACTCGTGTCGTTTGCATGAGAAAATATTATCTCATAAACACTTGTCCTTCAAGGATCACATGAAAAGATAATTAACTGCATGTTTGTTTCATCATCAAGCATGCATTCGAGTAGCGAACATTTAAGCCTCTTAGCTGGGAATTGGTACACTGTTTGGGTGTGTGCACGTGTGTGCGAGGCTGAGATAGGGTGAGGGAGTGCGCCTGTACTTCTGTTTATAAGTGAATGCTGAATTGGTGGTCAGCCAAGTCGTATCGCACATTTCTCGCCTCTGTGTCGTGGCACAGGAAGGCACAAAGGTGACGTCTGAAGTTCTGCATCTTGTCAGGGTGAAATAGCTGAAAAAACACAGATTCGTGTGGGGATGTGTTTTGATTGTATTGTTTCAGCTTTTTAGGTTTCTTCTGTGTTCTCTCTCAGTACCGGTTGTGACACATAACATGATTTTGTCAGAGCACCGTCCTTTAAAAGGGAATAAGGCTTAGAGTTTGTCATGACTCATACACATTCCTCTCGCTATTTTTTTTTGCCATGAGCTGTGTTTGGTACAATATTTATTACAGAGGGAACCTGGGATGCTCCAGCTGTTTGATTTATATCAAATAACCTTCTGTACTGGAGAAATATTTTCAGAACTTTTTACTCATAAGCAGTGGAGTTAGGGACTCTCAACCGTGTCAGTGTTGCCAACTGTATCTGGAGCTAATTTTTACTCAGCATATAATTAGAGGTCGTTTTGAAAAACAAAATATTCTCTCGTGTTACATAATGATGTTTTCTATTTTATCCCCAAACAATTTTACATGATAAGATGGAATGCTGTGCAGAAGTCTTGAGCCAGCTCTCATTTCTGTGCATTTTGTTAGGATGTGTGTTCTCTGTCAAAATGATCCCGCACTGCTTCACTAATGTTGAGGTCCAGCCTCTGGGGAGGCCAGTCCGTGATTGACAGTGACCCACTGTGTGTGCTTTTTCTATCCAGGTATGCTTTTACTTCATTGGCAGTGTGTTTGGGATAATTGCCAGTGTTACATGGCTCAAGGGAAGGCTAAACCATGCTGCCATTCAACTAGCTTTTAGTAATGTGAAATATAACAAAGGAGAAAGAGGAACAAAAAGAGCTCGGATCCTTGGCTAAAGCAAACAGAAGAGAGGGACGACCATGAACCAGCCAGTTAGTTGGCTAGAAATGAGAGCTGGCTAGTTCTGGTAAACTAGACGAATAGACACAAAACCACAAACGGCTCAACCCGTGTCTAATAATAAACAAAGCTGTAAGAGCATCGGTGCTGATGGAGGTCAAGACGGCAGTTACAAACCACCATCCTCCACCTTCTTTGGGTTTTTTTTTTTTTTCATCTGGCGAGCCTTCGGCAGCCAATCAGCACTAAGAATAAATTAGATATGTGAGAGAGGAAGTTAATGAGAATGATAATAAAGACAGTAAATAACAAATAACAAATGTTTTTTAAAATATCAACATGATGATCACGGCACTGAGGTCGTGCTGAAAAATGACACTGTTGCTAATCAGGTGCTTTCTAGATCTGGCGGTACTTCATCAAGTTCATGATTTTTTTTTTTCTGGAGCTTTAAACCACGAAGAGCCTCCACTGTGTTCTACAGATGGCTGTAGACACTCACTGTTGAGCCTGTCTACTGACTGACAATGATTTGAAACCAAAACTACTACTTTGGATTCATCACTCCATCAGCCCTGTTGCCACTGATTTTCAGCCTTATCTCCCCGTTGCCTGTTTAATGCTGAAGTGATTCGTAGGTCTGCGCAAAGGCGCTTAACAAAGGAAAAACAACATTCCTCTAAAAGTAGTCTGGTATAAGAATTGGACTGAAAATGAGTGAAAAAGCATCCAATGTCTTAAGAAAACCTTTAGATGATCTGGAGAAACCCTGGAGAAAGCCTGGCTGCTTGGAAGAAAAATAGAAATAAACGAATAGTGGCTCAAGACTAGGGATGGGTATTGTTTAGGTTTTATCCGATACCAGTACCAAACCGGTACTTTTGAAACGGTGCCGGTGCTTAAACGGTGATGAACCGGTGCTTAAAGAATGGAGAACACAAACTTTGTCCAAAAACCTCTCATGTTTAGTTGTTTTCCACTTTTTCTTTGGTCCAGCCAGTACAGCCAGACTTTTGACCGCTTCGCCTTGGGCGTTTTTAATCTGTAGCTCTGCTCTAAAAGAACGTACGTACCTGGGCCCGCCTACTATCCTCGGAAAGGTAAAATGATTGGCTGGAATCCAAAGTGTATTACATCTCAGGAAAAAAAAAAGCACTGAAATAAAGCACCGAAATGTGCGCTGCTTTTCGGTCGGGTTACTACCATTTATGTCAGAACGGATACCAGTACCCATCCCTACTCAAGACTTTCACACAGTATTGTACTTCTAACAGTTAAAGTAATTTTCTGCTATGCTAGACATACCATGCTTAACAGTTCACATTTATCAAGTACACCGAGCGGGATCCTGCACATATTTTCTTTATGTGGGTGTCTAAAATAAATTGTGATTCCTTTTTTAATATAGCTCAGACAAATCACATTCTGTCTTTTCAATTAAAAAGTCAGCAGGAAGTTTATAGCGGTGGTGTTTGATTACGGCCTGCTAATTAACAGTCATTGCACCTGTGTTGTTTCGCAGTTCACACTTGGAGTAATCCGTCTTTGTTCAGTTTGGAGCCCGCCGATGACGACTGACCTGTCTCGATGTTTGATGTTCTTGCTATTTCTTTTCTCTCTCTGCCGTCATTTTTCTTCACATCTTTGATGGCCCATGTCTCATTTTCCCTTTCATATCATTTTTCTTAAGGTCCTAGCAGGAATGAATGTGCACCCAGCTGAGTTCGACGGCCTCAAGCAGGAGTACGGCGTCAAAGGCTACCCAACCTTCTGCTACTTTGAGTGAGTCGAGTCCTCTCATCCGTTTCTTTTTAGGCTTAGTCCCTGACTTCCAAAGCTCAAAACATCAGAGTAGGGCCACTTCAAATAGAAAGTGCAGTCTCTGCCCATTTATACAGCAAGCAGGCGTGATGGCAGCAGACTCGCAGCTTGCAAAGGTGACCCCTTAAGGTTTGCAGTTCTTTCGTGCAGGTGCAAAGGAGAAAGTTTCTGATGAACTTTGGGATCCTCTGGCCTCATCCTTGAAAATGTACACTCACAGGAGGTGGTTGCTACTGTCAGGGAATAAGGAGAACACATGGGTGTTGGTGTATGGTTAGCAGTGAAGTAAAACTGAAGGGATAATTAGTTGCTTGACCAAAAAAAAAAAACAATTCTTGGCATTTAAAGTGTTTAAAGTCCTGCTTGAACATATATTTATTGCCACAGTCACTGAACCACTCTGCAAATAGGCACTAAATCATTCATCTGACGTCACTCTAGGGTACAGAGATATTGGCCACCAGGGATGCAAAGAAGTTTGGGCTTCGGTCTCACTAGATAAATGGCTCTAACTGTGAACTCATGGAGGCCCAGCTTCCACTCTCACAGCCTTCACTTCAGAGGTTTGGGCAAGCTCATGGAGCCCATTGATCTTGAGTTGCAGTTCTTCATCATGTTGACAATGCGTAACAAAAGTAACTGTCTTCCAAAAACGTTACTCTGTGTTGCACTGTGGTGTTTGAACAATCTCCATCAGTCAGTCGCTCATTCCAGGATCTGCACTGTTACCTTCCTCAGGGCAATTTCTTATATCCGTAGCCCCTTTAGGTCCAACACCCTTCACATCCCAGTGGCTATGCCATAGGGTGGGCAGTACTGTGACAATGTATACTGATACAAAGGTGGATGATCATGTTAAACACCAAGAATATGTTTAATATGATCATCTCAGACACAGAGAGAAGCTCCACCTATTTGTTTTATTTTGTTTTGTTTTTTTTGCGAGGAGCTACGGAAGAGAATTAGGGCCACTGGGGAAAAAGTGAGCATGTCTTATTTTTTCTTCTTTTACAGAAATTCTCAAAATTCTCAGATTAAAGTCAGAATTCTGACTTTAATCTGAGAATTTTGACTTTTTCCTCCAAATTATTTTTTCTCAGAATTCTGAGAAACTTCTGACTTTTTTTCTCAGAAATTTTTTCTTTAATCTCAGGATTCTGGAAAAGAAGAAAAAAAAGACGTGCCCACTTTTTTTTTCTTTTTTTTTTTCTAGTGGCCGTAATCCTCTTCCGTAAGGGGCATCCAACCAGGAGAAAATCATCTTAAATGGAGATGAATCACAATGTGTTGTTCAGAGTGCAGGCTCATGATAAGGTTTTGGTTTGTGAATCATGGAAAAACTTCTTTTGTAGAGTCCGAGAATAAAAATGTGGAGCCAGAAAATTAGCATAACGGGTCCACTTAAAGCTAATGTTCAAGCATAACAGAGAAATGTTGCGTTGCCTACTTTGTCTTAATAAAAAAGTGAACTGAGTAATTTAAGGTTTCTTTGGACAATTTCGACAGGGCTTATTTAGTTAATGTGAGATTGTAGTTACCTGTCATTGGAAGGCTTATGATCCCGAAAGTCATTTGCGTATGTAGTAGAGAAGATCTATGACTTTCAAGGGTCATTTGGACTTTAAGCGCTGCTCAAGGGCCAAGTAAAATATTATTAGGCACAAACTCTGATTGCCTAATTCACCGGCTTGCCCTGTAACAATGCACTGCACTGTAACAGTAAGTGAGTAAAGTTTAGCTCTTAAGCTGGACAGCCCTTCATTATTTCAGCCTCCCTGTCTTCACGAACACGGCCCTCTGATGTGAAGCGAGCCGTTGCATTGTTTCACACAGCGCCGTTGTCTATGCAAAGACTGCCTCTGGTCCTAATAAAGGCAGCGTTTTAAATTATTAAAATGGCCGACTAAGTAAATGCTTTTAATATGCTGTAGCAGAGTTTTTTTTGTTATCTTTAACAACACCTTAAGGCCACATGTGACATTGATTTAGCACTCTCTTTTAGGTGTTGGAGAAATGTATGCTGCTGGCAATCTGATAACTTCAGATTACTGCTCAGCGCTAGTGTCCAAATATGAATAGACACACAAAATCACAGCTTGCGGCCACATACGCAGCAGGAATAGAGAGTGTGACTGATAGTGTTTGTTAATGCAGACACCCCCACCCCACCCAGCTGGAGCCTCTCTGCACTGTCCACATATTTACAGTGTTGTTAACTAAGTGCTCCCACGCTGTTCTCTGCTTGTTTTGGGGTTTTTTTAAAAATATGTTTGCATTTTTTTTTTCTTGCAATGCAAATCCAGAAATAGACACCTGGAAGGAAAAGCAGCAAAATTATGTCATGCAGCGAAGGTCAGCTGGGGATCAAGCCCGTAGGCATCGCTGTTTTGTGGGGCACGCCCTAAATATGAGGCTACTGGGGTGCCACCGTGCTCTGCTTCTTTATGTCTCCTGCACTGGCTTTATCATCCCTATTTCCACATTAAACACTCTCTCATTCCAGTCTGGCCTTTTAATTAGACCGGGACTGATTAAGTGCCTCTGTGGTTGGTGTGTGTGTGTGTGTGTGTGTGTGTGTGTGTGTGTGTGTGTGTGTGTGTGTGTGTGTGTGTGTGTGGGCTCTTGCCTTCTTCCTGTTTGTGTGCACTTCTTTCTATCTCGTGTGTGTACTGTGTGTATGCAGGTACTCGGGCATGACCAGCACACTTGTGTGTAGCTGAGCCGGAGCCAGTCCGTTAGCTGCGAGTGCATTAGTGTCAGCACACGGCTAGCTAACGACCATCCGAGCCCATTGGCTTCAGTAATGAGCCCCTCACTGATAAACAGCAGCTAATCACTGCAGGGTAAATCAGCATCAGCACCGTCGGAGTTATCTCTCCATTGCACCCGTTTGCAAGACCAAGTTTTCAAGGTCTTTTAGGTTTTCAGTTACACAGATTAAGAAGGCTTACTCCCCCAGAGTTACAGCACACCTCAAGTTCCTGTCGAATATTCAAACAAAAACCTGGAAGTCTTTCGGCTCCTTTGTCCTTGCCGCGTCCTTTTACGGAAATGCTAGAGACTGTTGGCTAAATGACATTTATTTAAAATTTCCTCTTTTTCTACAAGGTTTCGGTGTACTTTACAGCAGCAGAGATAAAGCAAGTGAATATAGAGTCGGTCATAAATCTCGCTGATTGAATTCCAAGCAGCCACTCTGTGCCGCAGAAGTCGGGTTACTTAAGATGCGAGTTTTAAGCTCCAAATCCACAGAGCGTAATCATGTATCACCTTTTAATAGTGTCCGCTCTGTATTTGGGGAGCTGTAACTGCAGTCGTCACCACCTTCTGTGTTTTCAAAATCACCCTGCCCGGAGCCAGTCACTACCCACATTGATCCTTCGACATTGGGCTGAGCCGCCATGTCCGCTTCCCAGCCTTGGTTTAGTCACGGTGAATGCAGTAGATAAACTCATTGCTATGAAGAAAATCTGCTTAGGTTTTGAATCCGTCTTTCAGACTGTGGGGCTGAAGAGAGGCCTCGAGCTCATTTCAAATGCATTACGTCGGGTCACTTGCATTCCTTATGTGCACTTTTTAAGCTGAACTTCAAGACAGAGAAAAGAAATTTCAATCTTGTTAAAATTTTTGTCAGAGGCGCAGCTCTCTAAAACATCTGGCTTTGAACTGGTTGCGAAAGGCCCGACTCAGCTCTTTGTCAGAGACACTCGGTGCCATCATAACTGTTTTTTTTAAGATCCTGTCGCACATGACCTGGATTACTGCGACACGACTTTTTCAGTCCTGACTGAGATGTTGTTTCAGCCTCATCTAACAAGAACTGCTGATCAAAAGATGCATCTCAGAAAATAAGTCTTTGTTTTCATTTTGACTCAGTTTTAGCTTGAAAAACATCCAAAAACATCCAAAAGTTCAGTATTTGTTCGTTTTTTTTAAAAGAAAAACCTTTGCAAGTTTTATATGTCAGTTTCTTTCCAAATAACTGAAAACAGCACTTATTGAGGCATTATTATCAAGGTAATACCGCATGCATAGAATCAATAAATCTGATATAAACTGCTTAAAAGATTTGCAGACTTTGCCTTAAAATACATTTTTTTCCTCCATCTCATAAGTCCAAAAGCAAAGCATACTGAACACACTGACCATTAGTATTGAGCTGAGCTTTAAGAACTGCTGGTGATGATTTTTAGAAGGCATGTTTTGGGTGGGGTGTGTTTTTAAAATTAAATGCAGTAATGTTGCTGTAATGCAAGTTGTTATGTTTACAAAAAGCATCAAATCACAGACGTCTTTGGCAGTGGTTTTCAAACTCACATTGCCAAGTCGTCATTCTGCCCGTTGCTGAAGTCTGCTTTCAGAGACGATCTGGTTTTCATGCTCCTTTTGTCTCTTAGGAAGGGGAAGTTCCTTCACCACTACGAGAACTACGGCGCCACAGCCAAGGACATCGCAGACTGGTTGAAGAAGTAAGTATGGTCCCTGTCACTTCATCTACTGACGATTTTAAGTAGGACCAAGCAGAGGCTTGAAGACGCCCGGAGGAGTTTTAACTAATAAAAAAGACACGATGAAGCTTCTGAACTCAAGTCTACCTTCTGCCTCTAACAAGTACCCCCCCACCACAAGCACACAAACACATCTTAAATGTCAGGCATCACCTTTTCCTTTTGCTGTGCTCTTTCTCACAAACGCTCTCCTCTCTGCTCACCCTGACTCACCTTGCCACAGTGTCATCAATCTACACCTGCTCCGTTCCTGTCTCATTTTTCTTTCTCACCCTGGCTCACACTCTGCCCGTAACCCCTCCGTCTCTTACTGGCAGGAAAGTCGCAACTGTCCACAGGCCTGCAGCCAGAGGGCACAGAGCAAGGCTTTCACAGCTATCGCAGGAAACGGAGCGAGACTGGCAGGGGATGTACTCCGTGTGCCTCTGGGCTCTTATTAGTAGAACTCACCATCTCCACTCCTAGACTTTGACTAACTTGTTTATTTAGGACTCAGAGACTGATTTAAAAGCAGTGAGCCAGCTGGCTAAAAAGTCTAATTGCAGCTTATATTTGAGTAAAAAGTTTCCGTTACCTGAATATGCACGAAATGACTGAATTAATATATTAAATCTAATTAATTTTAAACTAATCATGTCCTTAAATGTGCTGCACACAACCACCACAGCACGTAGAAGCTAGTCTCCAGGCGCTTCACATAATAAAAGTAAGAGTTTACAGTATTTTAGGGAAGCAGAGTGTGTAAGCACTTGGTGACAGTGGGGAGGAAATCTTTTTAACTCGAGCAGAAGCAGGCTCCAGGAGAGAGTCTGTCTGCCTTCACCAGCGTAGCTGATTTTCACAGGAATATGTTCCATATGGTTTTAAAAAAAAAGAAAGAAAGAAAGTGGAAAAAGCCTCTCCTGCAAGCACCATTACATTTGCAGTTTTTCGTGTCATATTTTTTTTTCTTTTTCTTCATCTGAGATGCTGCACGAAAACGAAAAAAAAGGGGTTTTTGAAGTAAACAGTGCTCAGAGATTTTTCCAGAAGAGTCTATTGTCCTCTTCCTGTAGCACTTTTAGCCGCTGATTTATTTTTCTTTTCTCATTTATCAGTCAAACTTCACATCCTAAATGTTAATGTTGTCATTTTGTTCAGATTCAGCTGTCTCCGATTTTTTTTAATACCCACCTCAGTAGCTTTCTGCGCTCTTTTCTCACTGGACTGAGAAATGCCCTTTGCTGTTTGCACTGACGGGATTCCTACCCCTGCCGTAATGAATACAAGTATTCTGGGGGTTGCAGTCAGAAGCTGTACTGAAGCTACTCTGTTGAATTAGTGAAGCCCCTTCCTTTTGTACGGTCCGCTTTAGTCTCTTGACCTCAGCTTGGTGCGCAGTCTGAATTTGTTCATCGAAAGTGTAGTGTCAAGAATAAAAAAGTGGACACAGAAGGAGAGGTAAGAGTTGGTATCCTTGGCGATTATATCTGAGCAGCAAAAGATGTCGTCTGATAAATCTTAAGTGTTATCACTCCCTGATAAACCTTGATCCAGAGCTTTTTATATATCACAGCTGTGTATTAGATAGTTGCCGTTGCTGGAGGGTTGTTTTTAGCACTCGGTTTTCACTGTTCTGGTGTTGTTAAATATATCAGCCTCGCTGGCTTCAGTGCGCTGGCTCAGGCCAGAGCGTGTAACGATGAGGAAATGCGGCAGAGGAGGGCCGTGTATAACAGTGAGTGTTTATGCTGTAGCCACTCGTTCTTGGAACTGGAGCAGTGTGCTCCACCACACCCACAAAGGTGGGGCTGCTTTTGTCCAGATGTGTGTGCGCGTGTGCGCTTTTGTGACATACTGGGTGGAGTGTGGGCTGCAGCTGTGTCTGATTATATTTAATTTTTCTTTACACAGATTACACATAAGCTGGACTGTCTCTGCTTTTCCGTCTCACCTCTGTTGCCCTTGTTGTCCCCCCCCTTCCTGTTTTAGTCCTCAGCCCCCCCAGCCGAAGACCCCTGAAGTCCCCTGGTCAGAGACAGACTCTGCAGTCTTCCACCTGTCCGATGAGTCCTTTGACAGCTTCCTGGAGGAACATCCTGCTGCCCTGGTCATGTTTTACGCCCCTTGTGAGTAAAAGAGCAAAAGAGCACGGTCTATATTTATCAACTGCTACACGTAAAATATTGTTATGTAAATGATGCACTTTTTCCCCACTAAGAGCCGTTTTAAATTTAAGCGAGGTCCAGAGTTCTTTTAAACTGGTTGAGGGTGATGTAATCGCTCGTGTTACAACTGGGGGTTCGTAAAAGTTACTTCAGCACTCGCACTCAGTGAAGCACTTTTTCTTTCTTTTTGGTGCTCTCTTTCACTCAGTGTTTGATCAGTATTGGACCAACAGTTAATTATAGCGTTTATACGATGGAAAAACTTTTTTGTTTGTTTGTTGTTGTTTTTTTTTGGCCCAAAGCCAGAACCCAAAGAAGTTAAATATTTCACACTTTTAGCCGTCGGGACGATAGATCCGCCTCGCTTCGAGCTGGTGTGTTAGGGCAGCTGTCTCTCACTTGCTGCAGAGATGCACCCTGGGTATAGACAGAGTGGCAGAGGGAATTAACCGTTAAGCACTGCGGTTACACTCGACTACCTTCAATTCTGACGATACGCTTTGCCAGAAAAGTTTTTCGCTTGTAAAGGGCAAACATGAGCAGTCTGTCAAAACATCTAGCAAAAAGTCCAACGGACACAAAGGCACAGTTGTCAGAGGGCTAGCTTGCGTTTCCTTTCTCGTTGCTATAGTTACTGTAGGATGTGTATGCTAAACAGCCCAGAGCAGCCCAAACCTTGTTTACTGATTTTACAAACGTAGGTTAACGATTAAAAATAACCACAATAAGTAATCTAAGTTGAAGTAATCTAACGAAAGTAATCTTCCTGCGCAGTAAGGTCAGACGCGCAGATTTAATCTGCCCTGACAAACAGCTAACTCCCATTCTCACTGTTTCTCATGAAAATGTAACAAAATATCAACACTTGGGAGAAAGAGCATACATATGGACACATTCCACATTTGACATTAAGGAAAATAAGAAGCTTTGTAAAGCGTGTGGATTTTAACATTTTATAGTTTAGTCTACTATAATCATTTCATAGTTATGCGGTGGCTCTGAGAGGCTAAACGGACTGCAAATTAAGAAAACACCAGCAATAAGAAAAATGCTGCGAAAGCACACAAAACACAACGGAAATGAGAAAAACGGAAACAGGAGAAAAAAAACCAAAAACGGAAATAGGAAAAAACATATTTCCAAAAGCACAAGGGAATTGTTTCTGGGGAGACAATAACCTGACGGACCAGTTGCAGGAACCAAAATATGCTAAGAATTGCGCTGGGAGACAGTGAAGTGGAGGATCTATCATTTTTGTGAGGAAAGAACAGATGAGAGGTCAGTGTGTTAGCCTGACTATTAGCCTAAAAATCCAGTAGTATATGAATCATGAGATTAAAACACACTTACCTAGCATGTTTTGGTTCCTGGAACTGGGCCGTCAGGTTATTGTCTCCCCCTTTTGCAGTGTTTTTCTTATTGCTGGTGTTTTCTTAAGTTGCAATCCGTTTGGCCTCTCAGGGCCACCGTATACTTAGTTGATTAAAACTGAAGTAATTCAAACTGAAACTAAATGACATTTTACACTAAAGCCTCAGTCCAAGCTAACTCTGCACTCATAGTCGCTTAAAGTCACTGAATGTCATTGACTTTCTCTAGTCTTGGGTCGCCCCGTTCCTGCTAGCTGTTAGCTGCTTTCTTTATGGTTTCCCTTTATGGGGGTTTGTTAAAGTACTGAATTGATAAAAATGATACGAGTCAGAGTAGAAGAACCAGTAAAATCTTCACAAAATCCCCATCTCAGTGGAAACTAGTAACATTTGTAGGAAGGGTCGTTGTTGAGGCTGTTATTGAATGTGGTCCCATGAAAAGATGGAGTTTAGGTTCAAAATCACTTACAAAGCCCATGATGGTCGTAGTGAAGGAATCGTTAATGTAATCAAGTCAGATAATGCAGCACATGTGGTACTTGTATATATTAATACATGGAGCGAATGATTTCAGCAGCCTGTCAGAGGAGCTCCTCATTCCTTCCTGCACTGGATAACATTGTGCTCTC
>NW_005187576.1:495868-497745 GCF_000239375.1 Pundamilia nyererei | reverse complement strand
TCTCTTTCTTCTCTGTAGCTGCTGGCCTCCCTCTGTGCTCATTTTAGACTCGCCTCTGTTAAAATAAACTAATCAGTATAAATAGGATCCTTTAAACTTAGCTTTAACTATAACAAGGATTCATTGCTTTCACATTTGATCTGATACTTGCTGCAGAGCTTCATACCGCCTGGTTGCTGGGAGCACTGCACTCAGTCCAAAGGGCAAACAGGAGCCCCAGCTGTGATTAAAAACATATCCGTGATACTAACACTGCGGGTGGACCCATTCCCTGCTAAAACTCAGTAATATTTTGCAATACTAAACCCTGTATGTAAATTAACTCTATCAGTTTCACTAAAGAACTATTGATGCACATGAGTATAGACAAAAAGCATTTGCATTGCACTGCAGCTGCAAACCTTGAATATGGACACTTACTGTGCAAGTCTGGGTTCGAGATGGCGTTTACAACTAAACTGCTTGATTGCTTTGATCCTGGCTTTGATCTCTTTAATGCTTTTAAATGTGTACATTCCCACAGACACACTCCATACTTTTGTAGTAGTTTTTAGTTTTCCCAGAAGAGTGTAAACTGTCAAAACTATAGAAAACAGGGATCAGTTCAAAATGAGTTTCCATTAAAGATGCTAATATAGTTTTCTCAATTGTGTAATTTAGATAAGGGTTAATGCAAAGCACAAGTGTCAACACAAGCTGTGTATGAGGTATGATCATACAGGTCATATGTAATTATTCCAGGACTCCAAACATTAAAATGGAAGCAGTCCTACAGTCCTGAGACTTCCTGTGTGGCTGTTTGGATCATTCCTTTCTGTCTACCTACACATGCGCCAATACTGGAT
This sequence comes from Pundamilia nyererei, assembly GCF_000239375.1. NCBI lineage: Eukaryota > Metazoa > Chordata > Actinopteri > Cichliformes > Cichlidae > Pundamilia > Pundamilia nyererei. The sequence continues at coordinate 496,900 of NW_005187576.1, read as the reverse complement.
AACTCCAGTGTTTCAAAACAATGGAAGCTAGATTTGGAGAGCAAAACGGGTGATAAGTGAAAAAGTGTTTTGTGTGTGCTGTATTTTGGCATGCACCACAGTTCACGTTCCCTTTCCCTAAACCCTTGAGGTTACAGGAAAATATGGTGTTGACAGCGTCATCCTGGGGGATGAATTCACAGAGCATAATTAACAAAATTAGGAAAAAACAAGGTGCATATGGACCCTGCAGGCTCTATTGTTGTGTCTTTGGCTTGTAGCCGGAGACAAAGCCCTCATATAAATATATATATTTAAATATATATAAATAAAAGTTGATTTCTCCTTTATCCATCGATTTTCTCCCATTTGTCTGGGACAAGGAGGTAGTAGCCTGAGCAGAGAAGCCCAAATCTCCCTCTGCCAGCAGAGAGATTTCATCTTTCCAGTGTTTCTTGGGTCATCCTGGGTCTTTGCTGGCTTGGAACATCTCGCCCAGGAGATGCCCAAAAGCCATCCTAGTTTCAGCTGGCTCCTTTTGATGTGGAGGAGTAGCGGGTCCATTCTTTGTCCCTCCAGATGACTGAACTATTCATCCCATCTCCAAGAAGAAAGCCAGGTGCTCTTCAGAAAAAACAGTTTCCACTACTTGTATCCACGATTTTAGTCTTTTGGTCACTACCCAAAGCTCGTGATCATTGCCTCAGAATTAGAGGCGCTAATGCACCAGAGTGAACTCTACTCCACCACCTGTTGAAGCCAACAGAACTGAATCAAAGTGGTCAAAACTTAGAACCTGGTCAGACTTCATGGACCGGTCTCAGAATAGTAGCTGGGCTTGAAATGGTCCAGAGAAACAAGAGACAATGGCATTTTTTTATTTGTTTTATTGTTGTTGTTATTGTTATTTTAATGGGCAGAGTCCTGGGACTTCATTGATTATACATGTTTGACTTGAATTAATGACTTTTCAAGAAGGTTTTATTTGATTGTCAGAGAAGAACAGTTAAAATTTCCAGTTTCTGTCTTTTGCTGAGGAAGAAAGCTGAAGAG
>NW_005187576.1:463401-494472 GCF_000239375.1 Pundamilia nyererei | reverse complement strand
GCCAGTGCTGCATTGTATATTGAAGAAAGAAATTCCTGAACTGTTATGACAAGGGCAATTTAACAGGTTTGGAAAAGCACCAAGTTTGTTTCATGCATCTGTGCACAACAGCACTGAGCACATTCACACAAGCGCTCATCCCTGATCAAACGGCATATTCATAAGATCTTAAGACAAAGTGTCTTGTACGCTGGGCGATAAATTACTGTTATATATATTTAAAAGTTGGTTGTTTTTTTTTTTTTTTATTGTGTTTAAATCTACAAATAAAATGTTTGCTAGTCACTCACTGCTCATGCAACATTAAATGTACCGCTTACATCAAACACGGTTTATTTACAGCAAGCTATACGCTGCAAATTGTGTCTTCTGCTTCTTGATGAAAAAAGGGTTTTTGGTAAAACTGAGATTTGTTGTGATTTATAACGAGGGGTTGATGATCTACTAAAAGTTTCCAGAAGCCTGATCACAGATTGGCTCTAATGACGTTTTTGTTTTAAAACTTGTAACTTTTATTGCATTTAACATATCAGCCATGCTACAGTGTTTTAGTCCAGGACGTTTTTGGAAGGTATTCCCTCATACTCGTTGCCAGATTTGGTCTCATCAGCCACAACATATTGCCAAAACATTATAACTAAGCTCACATAGCTTTGTGGTTCTGTTTTTCTCATGTGGGTAATCTTTTTTTTTTCTTTTTTTTTCCCCCCCATTGCCACGGCTTCCTTTTGTAATAGATTTTGCCATATTTTCTCCCATCTAATCGTCAGTCCAGGGAAAGATGTACCTTTATAGCCCTTATGCAACACTTGTTCCAAATCTCGAGCAGGAACGACGCACTTGTGTTCTTCCTCTCTGTATACAGCCATTTCATTTGGTGCACCTGCTCAACTGCCTGTCAGCCAATTACATGGCAGCATCTGTGTGTTTAGACATGCCGAAATGAAGTGGCTGAAGTTCAAACTGAGCATCAGAAAAGAAGAAAAGGGTGATTCAACCTCTTAAGCCCAAACGCCTAACCGATCTCCTGCCTTTTGCCCCTGTATCTGGGAGCGTTGGGGCTCAAGAGGTTAAGTGATTGTAAATGAGGCTGTTGGTGCCAGCTTGAAGCAGATGGGCTACAGCAGCAGAAGACCAGACCGAGGGCCACTCCTGTCAACAGGAAACTGTAGTTGCGGTTCACACAGGCTCACCAAAACAGAAACAAACAATTACCTGGTTTGATGGTCCTGGTTTCTGCTGCAACATGACCAAACGACATGAGTGCATGGATCCATTCTGCCTTGTAACAATAGTTTAGGCTGCTTGTCCAGTGTCAGGGTGTGAGGTTTATTTTCTTGGCAAACTTTATTCTCGTAGTACCAACTGAGCGTTCTTGTCACACCACAGTCTGAGTGCCTTTGCTGACCATGTCCATCCCATGACAACGCACCATGTGACAAACCCCATTTCAAACGTGTTGCTTGAACATAACGGTGAGCCTCCACAGTCACCAGATCTCTATCTAAACGAGCGGCTTTGGCATGTGTTGCAACTGGAGATTTGCATCATGGATGTGCAGCTGACAAATCTGCAGCAGCTGTGTGATGCTGTCATGTCAACATGGAGCAAAATCTCTGAGGAAAGTTTCAGTAGAGAAAGTTGTTTTAGTAGAGACAGATTATTTATGACTCTGTTAAAATATTTGTCTTGACTTAATTTGTTTTCATTTTTAAAAGACCCAATAAAAACCCATCAGTGTGGATGTAACCACAATTTTCTTACTTGGAGACAAACGCACTCAAACTATACCTTGTGCACAGATCCCTGAGAGTGGAACATGTAGTAAGCAATCAAATATGACTTAACTCTCCTTCCAAACACGATATACTCTTGCTGCCTCGCTTACAGTTTCACCCTCAGCATGCTAGCCGTGCACCCTCTGGCAAACCAGGGTGAAGCAGCAAGACACCAGAGAATTACACGGGTTGGTTGCTTGATTCGCCCAGACAGCTCTGAGCGCGTAATGCTCTGCAATCTCTGCAGAGCATTACGCGCTCAGAGCCAATCTTCTAGGGTTGAAGGTGTTTCTTGAGAAATGTAAGCGTATGCTTTGATTAGATTTAAGAGATGATTTCTTGTTCTTGTCTCATTCATGTGACTGTTTTAGTTGACTGGTTGAAGGAGCTGGGTTTTGTTAGCTGGCCATAGATTCATCAATAATGATTGGAATAAAGGTAAAGGGGTATGTTTACCACTGTGTTGCATCACCTGCTGTTTTAGCAACACTATAGGAATGAGAAAGCTTGGTCTGTGTGGAGACCAGCTGTTTTAGTTTTGAAAACAAAATGTTAAGCCATCGTCCCTACAGGATATCTTTTGTTTTCTTTTTTTTATTTTATTGCGCGGCACTTTTTCTGTACTGCATCTCGGATACAGTACTATTATGGATGGTGAGCTACTCTGACGGTTTGTCTTTAAATGGAGTGACACAGATGCTGATATGTAGTACTCTTTGCTTCCAGAAATGTTCCTGAGCCCATATCAGTTTAATTGTGCACTGCCTGAGGGCCCAAAGGTCTCAGTCAATACTTATTAAGCTTTCCAAATTCCTTCAATCTTTTATTTATTTATTTTGGTGATGTAGGCAATAAAATCTGCACACTTTGTGAAACATTGCTTTTGAATTGCTCCCGTCTTTACCTCTGAAGTACTCAGCCTCTCAAGGTTGCCATTTTTTTCAGTAGCCAGTCAAGTAAAAACAATGTTAACTAATTAATATTTTTAAAATTATTTTCAAATCCTTTCGTTCTGATTTGAGTTATGTTTAAATGGCACACTTAGATTGTCCTTTAACCTCCTAAGACCCGAACTCTTCCACGGCATGCATTTTTAATTTCTCTTTGATATTTGGGCTGATTGGGACCCGATGAATGTAAAAACAAAGAATCACCGGATTTTTATTTTTTTTTACCCGATTTTTGTTTCTAAGAAAAATGAGAGCCACATATGAGGATATTCATTTTAAATTTGGATAAAACAGAGGCAGTATAATGTCCTCGTAGGTGGATATCAGGCACTTGGAGAGCAAAATTGAGTATTTTGGTCTAGACAACGCAAAATGGGATGTCCACATATGTGGACGCCGGGTCCTAGGAGGTTAATGTTGTTCTCTGTGCCTTATCTTGATTATAATGAGCACATGTTCCTGTAAAATACAGATATTCTTATATCTAAATAGCCGCTTCTGAGGGATTATTTAAAACATATTCAGGGCTAGGTTGAACTGAAACACTAGCAGATGTTGTTATCTTGTTGATTTTTCTTTTTCTCCATTTGCTGTCTAATCCTTCCATCAGTCAGCCTCTAATGTGCATTTTTGAACTCTTTAGGGTGTGGCCACTGCAAGAAAATGAAGCCAGAGTACGATGAAGCTGCTGAAATACTCAACAAGGGTGCAGATGTAAGTCTCTCGACCTTTCTTTGTTTGTTTACAGCATGCATATCTACAGGCCTGTGTGCTTCATATCTCAGACTCTACTGAGCACACACCGTCATGTGTCATTAGCAGATCATAATAATCCCTCTTTTTTGGCTTTAAGGCTTTTGGCCGTTGCAGCTTGACATGCTGGTCAGCCTGTCCAACAGCCCAGCTTTTGATGTGTTTCTGATTAGTGGGCCGTGTTATTCACCTCTCCTCTCCCCCCATTCTGTCCTCAGTGGTAATCTAACACTCCCCAGCCAGGGGCAGGGCCTATAAAACTGTAGCCTGGTGACTGTAGCAATTATCTCACCCGTGAACGTCCCCCCGGCCCGGCGCTTGGACCTTGTCCTTGTGGCTTTCTGCCCAGCACTGGAGGTCAATGGGAAAAGCCTGCACATTATCTAATTCGAATGGACGGGAGCCACTGTCACCCTGAGCTCTTTAGACCCAGCGTATCATTATTTTTCCCCCCCTTGTTTTTCTGCTAATGTTACCGATGTTTCTAATGCAGTGCTTTGTTTTTTTTATACACAGATGGCGTAATCTTTTTCCCAATGTAGCTGGTGTCATCAGATAGGCTAGACTGAGTGACCGTTTATGCTCTAATTGAAGAGATTAGTCTATAGATCTTATTTTACCAGTGCCCTGTCTGCTTTTGTAACGTCTGCAGAGTCCGGGTGTTTTGGCAGCAGTGGATGCCACGGTGCATAAGGCTGTGTCGGATCGCTTCAAGATCTCTGGTTTCCCAACGGTTAAGTACTTCGAGAAAGGTGAAGAGAAGTACACGCTGCCACAGCTGCGAAACAAAGACAAGATCATCGAGTTCATGCACAAGTGAGTCTGACGCTTAACCGACAGCTTGATCGCTTCAAAAGTTGAGCAGTTAAGTGAAGCACTGATTGGCCGTAGCACCGGCTTTTCAAGACTTCCTCCCACTGTGAGAGAATAATCTTTGGAAAGGGTCAAAAAGTAATGGACTTGCAATGACATCAGTCCAGCTGTGGCATCTGCAGGCTCCATAAAGTCATAGTCTGCAATCACAGGTCAGCAGACATAATTTTATATCGGGCTGACACAAAGTGTGACTCAGTGTGAGTTCCATTATATCACCGGTAGTTACATAGTAAGCTTTTATTCATTTATTCCTTGGCTCACAAAATAAAGACAAAAAATCTTGGTAGAAACTGTATTTATGTTACCTTTTCTACAGTAAATCTGAGGCAATTTCCCCTTCCCTGGAGTGCACGTAATATTTTCACTTTATTTCTTCCCCCGCAGTCCACAGGCGCCTCCTCCACCGGAGCAGTCTTGGGAGGAGAAACCCTCCAGCGTCAGCCATCTTGGGTCGGAGGATTTCCGAGAGGCTCTGAAGAAGAAAAAGCACGCTCTGGTCATGTTCTACGCTCCCTGTAAGTGTCTTTAATATTAAAATCAACTCCTTTCAGCATCTGCGAACAAAATCAGAAGGAAGCTCTTACACAAACATCTGGAATGGCTCCTGAAAGCCTCATCTGTAACTGGCAGCTTTCGCAAGCTCTTGTATTTCATCTGCTCGGGCTGTTGTGATGAAAATATCAAACGTCTGTGAAGCTGTCGCAGCCGCGTGTGATCGCAGCTTCGTCCTCTTGAACTCTGTGCGATCGTAGCCTGGGCTTCAACCAGCGTGCATACGTAACTCTGAGCTTCTTGCCAAACCTCGTCATTGGGCAGTATATAAAAAAGCCACACCTAAGCCACAGGGAGACTGAGTCACATTACTAAAAGAAATATGAACAAATCACTTTTCCACCTTTTTATATTTTCAGCCCTGAGAAACAGACAAACAACAGATTAGTGACTGGACTTCCATGAAAGAAAAGGCAGAAACCTCTGTTTTCGACACGCTTCATATGTGTCCTCATGCAAAACACAGGAGGAATACAGATTAGGAAGGCTAATTATCAATACACACAGACTCACACATGCACCTCTGTCCCTGTTAGGGAGGTTTTTTTGGCCCTTTTTCTGCCCTTTGTTTCTGATGAGGGCTTCAAAGCATGCGACAGGGCACAGCAGTCAGGCTGCTTCCTCTTCTGGGCCCTTTGGTGCTTCCCTCTACAAAGAGATGCTCCAGATGTACATGAGGCCGCGTCAACCTGCCGCCCTCCCAACTCGTCCGCCCCATCTGCACCTTGCTCGCTGGTGTCTTATTAGTGAAGGAGCTTGTGCTAATGGAGCATTTGATGAGATGCAGCTGCTTTCTAAAACATCAAGGCTGGAAACGCTTCAGACAGAACAATCGATATAATTTTAGCAGAGGCTTGGGCTATTATCCTTTAGCCTCAAATCTGCATAATTGAACCCTAAACTAAAATTAAATGCTGGAACATCATCTTTGTCTCCTTTCGCATGTGTCCTGTGTTAAATTAAAGCATTTTCTGATTCACTGAATACCCATTTGTTGGCCCGCTGTATACTGTTGATCGGCCAGTTTGAGACATAACACTTTGGCGCGTTTAATGTTCTTTTTTTTTTTTTTCCTTCCGTACTTTCCACGATTCATCGAACTAAGGGGAGATATTCAAATCCAGGCTGTTACAGCGCATCCACGGGGCGGTTACTTTGCATTCATCAACCCTCGATTTCACTCAGATTCACTCTCTGCGATGGTAATTATGAGAAAGATGAGTATAAATGTGCAGGTACAGTCAAGAAATGAGAACTGCAGGAATCATTATCAACTCAAAGTCATTTTTTACCTATTTTTTGATGACCGAAGGTACAGTGCGTAAAATATAAAGGCTGAAAAATTCCTGTACTTGCCATGCAGAGCAAAACCCCGTTCCTTTCTTCAGTTTAACTGCTAATTTAAGGCAGTCTCTAAGCTGCACCAGGGAGCTGCCTGATCAGCCTCCTGTTTCCTTCTGTGAGGGAAAGACGCGGACAACGATTGTATTTTTGATACACCAGTTTCAAAATTGCGACAGGACATTTACAGGTTTAAAGGCCATTTAATGTTGCAGCTAAAAGGGTAATTCAGCAGGAAATGGGTTGTGAGCGGTGCTGAATGCTCTCTTAGGGAGACTGCTCTGAAAGGGTTGGCAAATGTGTACTTGCACAGTTGACATATAATCGAATTGGAGAGAGAGTTATGTGTGCGTGCGTGTGTGTGTGTGTGTGTTTGTGTCTATGATGCCTGTGGACATACGTAGTCAGATATGTCCACTTGCAGCCTGTGAAAGAAATCTTAATAGTGCAGCTTATAGTGATATTTTATTTTCTTCTTCCCACTTGTGATGTCAGTTTGCCAGATAGATTTCCTTCTGCATTATGACAATAATCAAACTGTATATAAAGGATGGACTTGGCTTCTAGCTCTGAAAAGTGAAGCCATTGTGAAAGTGGAAATTGACTGGACTGAAAAAAGCGGCCGGCGAGTCTGGTTCATTGAAAGCAAAAGACAAAAACAAAATGATAGCTCAAGACTTTTGCACATTATTGTACTGTATTTTTTCTAATCGTAAGCATGGGTACAAAAGAAGTCTGAGTTACAGAGAAGTCTGTAGAAAAATGAGCCTCGGGTTCATTTGATGAGTTCAAATAGTTTTGGGTGAGTTTAAAGTTCAAATTTAAGTCATTACTTTGAAATTGTATTTATTAAGAAAAATGTTTATTTTGTAAATTACACGCCTTAATAGAAGGGCTTTCCTAATGGCGCCTACGTCCATCTTTGAAATACAGTCTGTGACCTGAACACAAGTGACATCCATGGGGGAAAAAGGCCTTTGTTGCTTTTGTCTAAAAGAGCATCTTATCCCTGTCCAGCACCTTTGAAAAGAAATGGAACACCATCGGGCCTTGTTACCTAAAATCCTTCTCTGGCCTCTAGTTTTGTGGCCAAATTGGAGAAACATCCCCTGCAGCCATATTTGCAAATATTTGTAATGAAAAGCCTGAAACCAGAAAACTGTTGCAGCAAAAGATTCATGGCCTTGGGGGAAAGCATGTTCAAGCAGGTTCTCCCATCATTTTTCAGTGACTGAAAATCCATTTATTGAGTTAGATGACTCCGATGTTTAGCTAACCGTAACATCTCCTGATCATTCAGCCGGGTGTAGGGACTGTATCCGCAGTTGGCCGACAACTCATGTCCCAAACGTACCATCAGAATTTGCTCTGGAGAGTCGATTGGACAACTGCCACAGCCTTATGTAGACCTTCAAAAAGTAACAAATTCTTTAAAGCATATTGTTCATTATGCTTCAGGGTTTAATTAGCTTTTAACCCTAACTCGGCACATGAAAGTGTCTTGCTAGTCACCCACTGCCAAGCTGCTTTCTTCTTCATGGGCAATTTATTTGTCACCACAAGGGGTATCCTTGCCTTTTCTTATTTCCAAAAGGGGCAAAGGGTTGTTTTTAATTAACAGAAGAAGGACTGCATACTTGACATTATCAACAAAAGATTAAAGCAAATGAGCAGGTCTAAGAAAACGTCACATTTCAGCAGAAACTGAGAAGAAAAGTTGTCAGAACAGCAAACAGTCTCCCAGTACAAAAAGTCATCACTCTTTTATTAATGCACTGCAGCTAGAGTTGGAAAGGCTTCCTCCTCCTGGTCAGCTCTGTGGACAGTTAATCATCCTGCCTCCACCTACAGAAAATAAAAGAGCTGTCTATAAATGTGCTCTGTAGGTATTGGCATACTGTATATGGAGTGGTGTTGGAGTACAGAGTCGGGGAGGTAGCGTTTATGATGCCAATAAATAGATCTACAGTCTCTCATAATATAAAAGTGACCTTGTTAGTAACCGGCAGTATATACTTGCATGTGTTCTGTGTCGTGTTTCGGTATAATCCTCCGTTTAGGGCATGAAGCTCGGTTTTGCGGTGCAAATGTATGATGATAATAGATATAGTTGTGATAACAGCCCATCTGCTTGTTCTTTTCCAGGGTGTCCACACTGTAAAAACGCTGTCCCCCACTTCACCACCGCAGCAGAGCTCTTCAAAGAGGATCGCAAGGTTCGTGTTGCTTTTTCACATACTCACTTAGATATGTGATTACTGGCTCTGATGGCGGCGCAAAGATGCCTCTAACTGGAGCTGTGCTTACAGTAAACATCGCGGTTTTAGGTAATCGGCTCACAGTTAGAAGATCGGTATTGATTTGAATAAATATTGATCTGAAACCTTTCCGCGCAGTGTTCAGGCTAAAGTTAAAAAAGACAAATAAAACAAATTCTAGCTGCTTTTTTATCTTGTTTTGCTGTATCGTGTCTTTCACAACAAATAAAATAGTTATTTTAAAAGTAATGGAACAAAAGACGCAGATTTAGACCAACAAGGGACCTGATGTTGCAGAAACAAAATATTACAAATGACATAACGTATTTCCACCGTGGTCTTGACAGGCCGTAATCCTGTGTGTCTGCTTTATTACAGTCTTTCGTGACAGGCTGTAGTCATTACTAGATCTAATTTCTTCCAGGTTCTATTCAGTTACACTCAGGCTCAAAGCTTATCACTGTGAAATTATTAAGATCTTGTTTGTTTGCTTGTATTTTCCATCTTTAGGTTAGAAATGATTTCTTTCTTTCTTTCATTTATTGTGTTTGTGTTAAGCGTTCCCTGGACATACACAATATATCCACTCACCAGCCACTTCATTAGGTACGCCTGCTCAGCTGCTCATTAATGCAAATATTTAATCACCAAATGTAAAACAAGCGTCAGAGAGGAGAAAGAGGGTTATTTAGGTGACTCTGAATGTGGCATGGTTGTTGGTGTCAGATAAGCTGGTTGAACCTTGAAGCAGATGGGATATTTTCCTTGCAAACCTTTGGCCACATAGTACCAGATGCCACAGCCTGCCTGAGTGTTGTTGCTGATCATATCTATCTGTCTATGTGCACAGTGCACGCATTTTCTGAAATCTCAAATCATCTGAAATCAGTTACTTGAACATGATAATGAAACCTGATCCCACCTGGCTCTAGAGCGGTGTGCCTACTAAAGTGTCTGTTAAGTATTATCAGGAGGCGGGAATCTGTCACATTTTGGGAATTCTTTTCCAAAGTGGACCACATAAGTTGCACTTTAAAGATCTGAATATGTTTGAAATGTTCAGACATCATGATTCACATTAATTTATCCTCTGTAGTCTTCACAGATGCTTTTTTTGTATTTTCTTACAGCTTGAAAGGTGTTAGTTATAAAAACAAAAGAACGAGCATTTGCAGAGTAAATGCATTTGCATATTTGATGCAAAGTTATCAGAAAGTCTTTCGATTGTCGTTAACTTGAGAATTCACATCTTTAAAATGGTAAATGGCCTGTATTTGAATAGTGCTTTTACTAGTCTACCCTAAGGACCCCAAAGCGCTAAAAGTCCTCTCGCCCCATTCCTAATAATTGTTTTCATGTCTCACACAGGAATAACTGGTAATTGGCTTCCACCTATAGAAGGCTTTTGACCTTAGTTGGTTTTTACATAGTGTTTGACAAGCGCACTCACAACAGTAGCAGAGGAGCTGTAACTTAGGGTTCAGTGTCTCCACTCCACTCCAGTCCACTCCAGTTTGACCATTTAGATGAAGCACCACACTGTTGCATCAAATTTTCTGCAGGCTTGGGGTTTGGAGGTTAATGGAGGTTCATGTAGTGGCAACAGGACACACTCACGCTCATCCTCCATCATCCCCACTCCCTCTCGTTACTTACCCTCAGGGACTCATGTCCTGACACCCTCCCACTCTTGCTCATTTCTGTTAATACCCTCTGACTGCAGGGCTTATTTCCAAACCTCTTAAACCACAACTGTGTGACTCACTCTCTTGCTCTCTCTCCCTTTCAAACATGCAGGAATTTTGGACACGTGTCAGGCAGCGCTCGAAGCTAAAGTATCAGATTGAAGTGACAAAAAAAACCCCATCTAATTGCTGCCTTATCATTTGTGAAGTCTCATCAAAATGCTTAATGCTGAATAGCTGTTGTTCCAGTATTTCTCGGACCGTGTTGCTGTCTCAGTTGTTTGGAATTTTTCTAAATCAATGTCAGATGGTGTCCTCAGCAACTTAGCCATCTATTTTTCTGAGGCAATTCTTTGTAACATTTCTCAATAACATTAATCTTCAACAGATGAAAATGAAAATGCTTTAAACCTTTTTTTTTCCTTGGGAAATTTGGATATCAGCTGCAACTGTAACACATCATTTCATTTATTCATTTCTGCAGAAACGCACACTCGCTTCCTTCATTTCTAAATTATACAGTAGATCTGTGCATTTATAAATAACCATAATTTCAGTCAGATCGAATGGTCAATGCCCGACAAGCCAAAATAACAGAGCTGAATATTTAAAAAGAGGTTTGTGTGGTTTTAAAAGTTGATGGATTTAACCCTTAAAAATGTATATTTAAATTTAGCCATAAATCTGTTTAAATTAATCTTTTCTTGCACTTCCGCTGCTTTTAGTAATTGAGTTTATTTTTTTTGAAAAAAGGATCATGTATAATAACATAAATGTTACCATTTGATGCATTGTATCAGAGTTAGCTAGAAGCTCATTTACATCTGCAGTTGCTTGGCAGATTACATGCAGAAGGTTTTCTGCTTCTTTAGCCCAACTGCTTCGAGGTCTGCTGCTGTTTTCAGATCCCTCACTTTAAGACTCTTGCATTTACTTTTCAATTCCAGTAACTTTTTGTTTGCACCTTGTAAGATTTTATCTTGTAAGGTAACAATGATTCTTAAATTTTCCATCAAGAAACACACAACATTGATAACCTGACCACATACTACAATATTTACTTTATATTTTAAGCAAGACTTTCGCAACAGCCAGAAATGTACTATGAGACTCAGTATTTGGGACCACAACCTTAAAGCAGATCCTTCACGCTTTTTCTTATTTTCTGTCATATACACTCACCAGCCACCTCACTAGACTGACCTGTTAAACTGCTTGTTAATGTAAATCTCTAAAGACATGGAGACACAACAACCTGCTGAAGTTCAAATCAGAATCTCCACAGAAAGGTGATTTAAATAACTCTGAACATGACCCACCATGTGTGGCACCAACACAGTAACTCAAAAAACTTCTTGTTGAGACCAAGGCCAAAGTTTTTTGTAGGCTAGAGCAGCAGAAGACCACACAAAGTACCACTGTCTGCTAAAAACAGGAAACAAAGGCTACAATTCGGCAGTAGAAGACTGGATAAAAGTTGTTTGGTGTGATGAGTCTGTTTCTGCTGCACCATTCAGATGGTTTGAATTTGAAAGCATCAGTCCTCTCTGCCTTGCATCAACAGTTCAGGCTGCTGCTGGTGGTGCAACGATGTAACAGTGTGGTGGATAGCTTCTTGTCCATTTGGGGACCCTGAATATGAATTTACCACTGTCTCTGACCATGTCCATCCCCTATGACCACAGTGAAACCATCTCCTGATTGCTGCTTCCAGCAGGACAATGCTCCATGTTATAAAGCTCAAGTCATCTCAAACTGGTTTTGCGAACTGACATTGAGTTCGTTGGCCTCCACAGTCACCAGATCCAATCTTCCAATAGAGCACCTTTGGAATGTGCTGGAATGTTGTTGATTCCAGAGGGCGGAGAAGAATAGCCAGACTTCATCAAGCTGAGGTGAAGACAATAGAAATTCGAATAACTAGTCATTACAATCAAGTTATGCACAAGATACGCTGGTTCTAACCTTGTTAAAGTTCAAAGTTGATGGCCTACAACACCAAGTTCCACTCCTGTTAGCTAAGATCAGGAAACTGAGGCTAAAGATTGCACAGGCTCACTAAAATTTGACAACAGAAGATTGGAAAAATAGAGGGAGGAAAAAAAGGCATCATGTCAAAGCTCAGAGCATTTCAAACTGGTTTCTTGACCATGACAATGAATTCACTGTCCTGAAATGGCTTCCACAGTCACCAGATCCCAATCCAATCGAGCACTTGTGTAATGTGGTGGAGCGAGACAGTATGTGCTTCTTGGGTCTCATTGGCAGAGATGGACTTAATTCTGTCATCTCTGGGAGCTGAGCAGGCCACACCAACCTGCAGTTCAGACTTTCTTGGGGCATCATTTAGAACAAAGAGGGTGGCCTTAAAAGAAGAGAGACTGAAGTGTCATTATTGAGACAGTTGGAGCTGCGCTCAGGTCCATTGGAAGACTGATTTAGCAAAGCAGGATATGAACATAACAAATCCACTTTAAGTTGCTTTAAACCATACCTTGAGTTTTGAGGTTATGATGAAAGTAGCACAAGCTGCATAATCAGGGGACCTGCATTCGTGTGGAAGTCGCACAGATGCACAGTTTTAAGATGTATTTCCCTCTTGTCGTTCCCCCAGTGGCCAGAGGAGATTTGAAGTTTTGTTTGAACAGGACTAAATCTGCATAGTGGGTACTTGTGTTTACTTGGCAGTTCTCTCTGTTTATCAAGACAAGCCCCAGTGTATTATGCCAGACCGGTGTTGATCACAGTCTATTAACTGCCCTTGCCTCATTTACCAAAGACTAACACGGGCTTAGCTGCAAGCTTTGAAGACACAAACAATTAAAACTCCACATTCTGCTGTATATCAGCATGGGAGCCGTGTACAGGGTTTGTTCCATGCTGTTCTGTCTTTTCTCCAAATTCCAATCAATACCAGCGTTAAAGGTGCACATGGGCTGGAACAGCACTGCGATGAGAACACAGTTTCATTAGGGAATTTAAGGATTTGCTTAATATAACCTACCCTGTGGCTGCTACTGTACTGGTAAAATCATAGAGAAGCACACTGGTTCGTCTTGACCACAGCGCTGCAGAAATCAAGATTTCCCCGTGGAGCTTTTGACCTCTGCTGGCGCTTTGCAGTTGTTTTTGTATGCATGGCTCCCTGTTAGGGGTTCTGCGCACATCAATGAGGAGCTGTATATGCTCCAATCTACACAAACTACCAATGATGTCAACCTCTTTCAGTCACCAACAGGTGGTGGTAATGTGTGGAGATGTGATGCAATGCTCGAGCAACAACGGGGAATGAGTTTGTCTTTTGTGTTTTTCTGTATTTATCTGCAGGAAAAAGTATCAATAACTCGAAATTTCTTATTATCCGGAAGGATATGGCGCAGGAGAATGCACACTCAAAACCAGATCGCAAGAAATTGGCGCTTTCGAGAGTACATTTGCTGATATGTGATTGATTTAGCTAATAACACAAGGATTTCATCATTTGTGAAGTCACGCTGAAAATAATCAGCAATTTGTGCATTCATGACTGGATGTAATACCGGTAGCTTAGCTGTAGCATTTGTAGCTGAGGGCTTCAGCTTCCGGGTAACAAGGAAATGACGTCATTCCCGTAGATTACTGATTGGCAGCGCTAACTTGAAATTTCGAGTTAATAAGTCGAAATTGGCTTCTATAGAGATACCTTTAACCAATTAAGTCAGCTTATGTAGGGGAGAGCAATGTGTCAGGATTTATGTGATGGTTTGCAAATTCCAAGCACATTTTAATGACCACTGAATCACTGTGATTTGTACTTTCCACAATATTTAGTTAACCCAACACACCTTTCAGCTTTTCATGTATTTTGAACGTTCATATGTCAATGAACAATATTCTTCACTCTCATTGGTAGTCCCTTCAGTCACTCCTCATTGAAGTCATACAGTCTGTGGTCTGTAGCTGCCACGTCACTGCAAATCACCTCCAGTGTGTGCACAGCTGTAGTAACTTGTATATTAGTTCTTTGTAAAATTTGTTTTTTATTACCATAAGGCAGAGAAGACCTTTTATAGGTGTTTATGTTTTTATATTTTATATTAATCATACGGAGTTTACGTGTAATAAAATGTACAATGTAAATAAAAGTGCTATTGCCAGTCCCCATTACTCAGTTGATGCTTGTGTTGCAGCTACAATAAATCAAAGACGTGGTGTGTTACAGTAACCCCTTCAGTGCTGTGTCACTCTTTAATATGAGCTAATGTATTCCTTGAGGTGGTTTCAGTCCAGCGTATGCAGATCCATGTTAGATATTACAAGCACAGGTACTTTGTTGTTAGAACAGAGGTAGCTCTGAGTGTAGCTGTACCTCTTTGTTCCTTGGTTTGACGCTGGTAGAGATACTAGGCCAAATGGTAATATGCTGCCCCCTAAAATTTCACTATCCAGTCAATAATATGATGTGGGGTCCTCTGTCACTTGAAGATGAATCAATAACGGAATTGGCTGAGGACCTTTTGAAGAACAACAGCTCTACGACTTCATTTTCTCCTGTCAATTCACGGCAACTCTGATTGATTGCACAGGGATGAGCATTTGGAGGGAGCCTGTAGTTACATTATACCCCTCATTGCAGCTACAGTGCCATCTCTAATGCTGCTGCTGCTTAAAGCACACTCTATGTATCTCAAATTGCCCTAACTTAAAGGTGGTTAAAGATTTCACAATTAAAAAAAGAAAAACACGTAGTGCTCAAGATCTTGTGGTAAATTGCCCAGGTATACAAAGAAGAGGGTAATTTTTGGTGTTTTCACCTTAATTTCTGTTGACTATTGTGCCTTTCCAAAGGTGATGCACCTCACTCTTGCTGAATATGCACAGCTTGCAAGTCCATGAAATACTCTTGTTGTGGGAGCACAGTGAAGAACAGCTTAATACACTTGATTAACAGACCAGAGAAGAATATCCCTTTATAGGCTCTCTCTTGTCTCATATGCGCTCCATTTGCTCCCTATCTTCGCTTTTTTGTTTGCCCGTGTCTATTCTGGTGATGCAGATGAAGTCGACATTCTGCTGCATTGTACCCATTTTAGCGATTTGTTGGCAATTATGCAGATTTTCTGTCACTTGAGTATTTATATTTGCATACAAAACAAGGTGCATGTGTCTTGTAATTAGGACAAGAAAGTTTTCGAGTCGTTTGCGGTGCGGCGTAAGTGTCAAATATTTCTCCTTCCGCAGCATGTCTGTCATTTCCACGTTTGGCTCGGGCAGACAGACAGCGAGCGATTATTTGATGGTGACAAGTTCAATGTGGAGCACTCAGCACCCTGAGAGAGGGTGACATTTCTGCTGTCCAAAAGGACATGCTAAGTGAGCCATGTATCAGTGAGGCAGCATTTACGCCTCATTGGGACAGCTTGTCACTAATCGATGCAACAGCCACGCAACATAAATCTCGCTTGTTGTTTTTATGCTCGCTGATTGTTGTTGGGGGGCTTTTTTAAATTTATTTTTTTGCACCACCCACATAAACAGACCAATGCGTAAGTCACTTTTATGCCTCCATCCCGGTGACAGCTGTAGCCTAAGGCATTATGTTTTCTCAATGCCGCCCCCCCCCCCAATCCAGCCAGCCAGCCAGCCAGCCAGCCAGCCATCACCATGAATGTGATACATTATTGTGCTTAAAGGTCAGGACCCTCATGGCCCTTCCCTTCTTGTGAATATGATGATCTTGTCAATGTCAACTCAAGGATGAGCTGAAAAAAAAGAAAGATCACAAAAGCTATTGCCATGCTAATTAGCTTAGCATGCTAATGCTAAGCATTTTCACAGATAATGGCACGACTCTTTTGGGGCCCACTTATTAAATTCCTTCACACTCTTTATTACATATTTTACATTATGCCATGCCTTTGCCAAACGTATCTGTAGTTATAGCTTGAAACCATCATTTAGTGGTCATAATTTAAGAAATGGGGACCGTGTTGAGTCTTGTGCATGTCCCAAGCACCTCAAAATATAATGTTGTGTAAAAGTCTTAATCCGTCCCTCATTTCTTTGTGTTTTGCTTCCAAGCAGCCAGACCGTCTTGATATTTTTAAAGTAGTCTTGAGCAGTAGGTCTTTCAAAGTTTTTATTTAGACATTGGCTGCTTTTTCACTTATTTTCAGACGAGTTCTTGAACTTGACCATTTTCAGAGGATTGTTTTTCTTAAATCTGACCTATGAATCAATGAAACACAAAAATGAACCTAACCAGTGTTTGTCTACATTACACTGTATACAATGTTTTACATACATTGTATCTTTTGGCACTCTGTTACTATGAGCCTGTGGTAATTTTGTTTCTATTTCATTAGCTGAAACTAAGAAGAATGCCAAAGATAACACAGTTTGATAGACATAAAATAGTATTTTCAACAAGGGGAATCTCAAAAGGCTATCAGGTAAAAATCTGGTGTATTTCAGCATGTTGTGCAGTGTGTCCTTAAGAAAACTGACAAAGCCGTCATGAAGTGAAGTGGTTGGCTGGGGCCTTTCTGTGTGAAGTTTACATGCATGTTTACATACATTTCTCCAGGTAAACTTTCCTCCCAGTCCAAAGACATATTGGTATTTCTTTCTGTTAGCCCTACGATAGATGGGTGATCTGTCGCCCTTTGACAGCTGGGGTAGGTTCCAGCTCACCCACACCCCTGAGTAAGATGTGTGGATAGCTGGATGGCTGGCAGGGGGGGAAATCCAGCAAAGACCTGACACAGGACTTGAGAAATGCATCCACTGCTCACTTGAACCCTTGTCAGAAATGGTCTCAGTGGAAGTTTAGCTCTCAAGAAGCCATTTATAAGAAAGGGAAATGGGGAGAAAAGGTTGAGGCGTGGCAAATTACACGAGAACTGGACTGAAAATCAGAAGTAACACATCTTATGGAGTGATAAATCAAATTTGAAATTATTGGTTCAAATTATTATCAATATGCAGGTCAACAGGCTGTGTTGAAGAATAAAGGGGAGCATATCAAATACTGACCGTCAAGCTCATTAGAACTGTACAGAATCAGTTTTTCTTCAATCTGTTTATGTTTACACACGTCTCAAGAAATTGCTTCACCTGTTTCCTTATTTTCCTAGCAAATACAAAGAAATGAGAGTTGGCACAGTAGTGCTGTAGCTGTGTCCTCATTTGCATTCCTGTAATATTCTTCACCTTTTTAATAGTAGCAATGTACAGACTTGTGATAAAGTTTGTTTCATCTGAAAATATACCGAGTTCTTAAGATCCACTGAAACAAAAGCTAACTGGCCATAAAATGGAAATGCATCGTGCGAATTCAAATAATTGTCATAGTGATAATAAAATAACAATAAATGGGAAGAATGCACCAGGAATAATAGAAGTAACACATAAACTACCTTGACTGTTTAATGAATGTCTGCGTTAAACCTATTAACTATTAAAGATAATGACTGCAGTTTTTGAAATTCATACTACAGTAAAGTTTCCTCGAATGTAGCTCAAAAGGAGATTTTCTGAGAAGTTTATGTATTCTTATGTACTAATTATGTCTCGGTAGGAAGTTTATTTAACAAGCTTATTACACAGCAGCCGTTTGACAGAAAATAGAAAGAAGAATCAGGTGTTACAAATCAAATTAATGAAGCCTCCGTTGTATATAAGCACGGAGCCTCGGTTAATGTGATTGGTCACGTCTGTGTTTCCTTGCTATTTTATGTCAGAGTGGGTGCTGTGAAATGGGTCTGTTAGTTGGAGAAAACTTTTTACGACAAAAAAATAATATTTTCAGATTATTTACACACTCATCTAATTAAGGCACAGTCCCAAGCGCCTCATCTGAATACGGCAGGGTGCCAAGCGCGTTTAAAATCTTGTGAATTTAAAGCATGTTTTATCATGCGCACTGAAAGTGAATGCGCAATTGCCTGTTTCAGATCGTGTACGCAGCTGTGGACTGCACTAAAGGACAGAACCACGAGCTTTGCAAGCAGGAAGGGGTGGAGGGCTACCCAACATTCAACTACTACAACTATGGCAAGTTTGTGGAGAAGTACAATGGAGATCGAGGGGTAAGTGATTGGAGGCGGTTTATGATGTTGCAGGGAATGAACGTTCAGTGATGATCTGCATAGGGGGGGAAAAAGTACCCAATTATCAGAGAAACCAATAACCGCCAACAATTGTGTGGATTACAGTTGGAGGGAGAAGGTTGTGAACTTTTTTTAATATGTGCTAAAATATCATATTCCACAGATGTCCTGAGAGATAGATGAGAAGCATTTGTTACACCAGCAGATGATTACCGTCCATCTGTCCTGCACACCATCTTGAAGGAATTTATTCTTTCATGCAGAATGCATTAAACTGTTGGATGAGCTACGTGCCTCGGATCCCTCAGCATTTCTGTTGGCCTGAGTCAGGACTTTGGCTTCGTCATCCCAAGATGCTATCAGTGTGCGTGTCGCACGTCCTGACGTTTCTCCTTAGAATCTGCTGATAATTTTCAGAATCGATTGCTCCATCGATGATGATGAGCTGTCCTGGCCCAGATGCGGCTAAACAGGCCCAATCCATAATGTTCCCATCCCCACAGTGTTTGCAGTTGGGATCGAGTTCTCATGCTGAATCCCTCCATAGTGGATTCAGGAGGATTAACATTAGCAAATGTTAGAAAAGCTGTTCCCTGTCTCACACCTTACTTTTACTCTTATTTATTGCCCTACTGTTCTTAAAAGAAGGGCAACAATTTTGTTGTGTGCCGTAACTCTTTAGAGATGGTTCTGTAATCTTTCCCACCATCACGCGTATTAACAACTGCTTTCTGAGGTCTTCAGAAATCTCCTTTATTCTTGATTTGTGTCCTCAAACGTGTCATAACGAGCGCTCTTTAAATAAAAACACACCCGACTCAAATCTCAGTCATGGTTGATTTGTAATCCTCGTCATCCCATCGATAGAAAACACCCAAATATCCCATTCAGATTAATCCTAGAGGTCACATACATTTAATATTAGATGATTATTCTCAATATGTAAATGACCAAATCTAACATTTTAACTTAAGTGACCAACTTAGATTCTGTTTACCTCCTTCTCAAAGTGATGTGTTTACTGAGGTTATGTATTAGGTTCACATGTGTGCAGAAATATGGAAAATCTCAGATCACAAACTATTTCTGAGACTGCGTTTAGATCAGGGATGTCGAATTTTACATTGTGGACCACATGCAGCCCACGTTAATGTTAAGCAAGCTGGAACAGTGACACTAGATAATAACATATTTACATGATAAATGCGTAAAACTGGAGATAAGGTCAAAGTACAATTTATAGAAAATATCCTTTTTTTTTTCTTTTGGACTCGCTGTCTAAAAACTGACATTTCTATAGCAGATGGTCATTGAATTGTTTATCCACTACTTAATTACTTTGGTGTAGTATGTAAAGAAGGGATGGGGGTATCAATAGGAAAAGCTGTTAATCTTGAAATAAAAGTCTGTTCACTCGCTCACTTTGCATTTCTCACAGACGTCTGGTCGGCTGGATTGGAGTCTGCCGAGTCGATTCTGCCCCTCAGGCCTTGTGTTTGAGATGGGTGATTTAGATAGTTCAGCTGGTTCAGAAATTAGAACAGGATTGAAAGCAGAGGAGAAAAAGATGCATCAT
Organism: Pundamilia nyererei; assembly: GCF_000239375.1. Classification (NCBI taxonomy): domain Eukaryota; kingdom Metazoa; phylum Chordata; class Actinopteri; order Cichliformes; family Cichlidae; genus Pundamilia; species Pundamilia nyererei. Next base: position 474,613 of record NW_005187576.1, on the reverse strand, counting down.
TAATGCTGTTATTTCTTCACTCCAGCTGTTGCAGTTCTTCTCCCTGTGTCAGAAACTCAGAAACGACCTCCGAGATGTTGTTCAGTGACGGGGGGGGTGGGTTGGCTTTACTTTTTCCACACCTTGCCTCCCTCCCCCTGCCTGTGGACAGACTGCCATTCTTGGCCTGAAATCATGTGTCAACTGAATTATTTATAGCATCAAATGGTTCAGAGCTCAGTCCAGCTCAACTCAACCATACGTGGAGAATTATCTGCGGGCAGCAGCAGAAAACACTGTGCAGCCTGACCTCAAGCACAGTGGCGGTATTTACATTTTGTCCTCCCCCTCAGCAACATCAGGTGAAGATGAGGTTTATCCACAGGACTGGCTGAGAACTTGCTTCAAGTTGAGAAATATACTGTGGTGATTGTTACTTTCCTTGTCTTCACAGGAGGCAGGCTTCACGGGTTTCATGCGCAGCTTAAGAGGACGCGACCAGGAGAAGGTTGTCAAGCGGAAGGAGGAGCTCTGAGAGAAGCATGCGGGGAGTGGGGGGGGTGGCGTGGGGTGGGGGGGCAATGCACTGTGACCCTTGAGCCTGGCAAAGGGCCCTTTCAGCACTGACGGGGGAGACTCGACAACCTCAGCGAAAGGCTATTTTTTTTTATACCGTGTTGACTCCGTTTGTAATAATACCAGAGTACTTGCTGTCAGACCAACCACTTGAGACTCGTGTTTTTCACGGATGTTCTGATGGGAAGAAAATACACAGACGAGGAAAAAAAGAAAAGGTTTTCTTGTTTTTGCCCAACCACTGTGACTGAATATGTGAAAAGCTACACCCTATACTGTATCTATGCAATACTGCCCCATGCTTAGCTCTGCAGGGGTTTGTGTGACTGTCAGACCACCATGGTGGTGGACCGGTGGTGGGCATCAGTATCTAACGGTGGAGGTTGCACTGTCCCAATGGGTCCTAATCCAGCCCCATCAACCCTGTTCTGTCTCTAAAAGAGACAAATGCTGATTATTGACATACACCTTTTGGTTTCAGTGATTTGGGGGTTTTTTTAGCTTTTTTTTTGTTTGTTTGTTCTTCTTGTTCTTGTTGTTGTACAGAACCTTCACGTCTGCAGAACAATTTGAAATATTGATTATTTTTTCACATCATTTGGAAAGTAACGGCATTTTAACACCACCACTAAAAAAAAAAAGAAAGAAAAGAACCTAAAGCTTGTACAGTGAAATGTGAGGTGCTCCAGTGAGTAGTGTAGGTTTGTTAAATTGGTGAAATCACAGCTAAAGGATCAGTATTCTGTGTGGGTGTGCACTATCATGATTGATTTTTGCTTTTAGAAAGGAGTTTTTGTTTGCCCCCAAACTGTGGCCTTACAGATGTAAAAATATAAAATGTCTGGAATTGCAGAAATATAATAAGTGGAAGAGATTCAGAGGCCTGGTGCCCTTGTAACTCTCTCATGAAATGACCAAGTAAAGGAGAATGAGGTTGGGGGGGGAGGGAACACAACAGAACATGAAATGCCAAATATTACTGCAAGCTGCCCTTCAGAGTTTCACAGTTCATACTTTTCCAAATCTTATTATTAATCTTATCATTCACAGCTGGAGTGACTTTACCTCTTGCTCCTTCATTAATTGTTAATAATGGGAGAGTTCATTGACAGAAGCATGGGAGATGCTCACATCTGGTGTCTGAATAGTCCGTGTGATCAACATGAGTCTTACCTCCGTCCACTGAAGTAATCACAGATTCTGCTCAATATCCCACAAATCCCCTCTGTATTCACAGTCTACTGGAATATCTCAGACCTCTGATTTACACTTTGGGCATTCAGTTTTTTTGTGTGCGTTTGTCTGTAACCAATCTGTTTCATCACTGGTGTTTCTGCTACTTCCTGTTTAACTGAAACTCACAGAGGAGTCGAGCGCAAAAGACGGCTTTCCGAAATCTTTCCCGTTTCCCTTCTTCTGAGTGCGCGTCTACCTGAAGCGCCTCGGCCTGGAATGGTTCGGCTTCAGTCAGCTTGGATAGTGCTCTCCCATGCTTTCCTTCATATTTAAAACGGATGACTTCACGAGACGCCCAAGGAATAATTAACTGTTAAGTCTCCAGAGCCTCTTCCAGTTCTCGCAGCATAACACCATCAATTCGGGGGCCAGAGTCATTACCTTCTGTGATACGTTTTTTTTTTTTTCTTTCTTCCATAATTTTGTTTTTCTTTTTTTTCTTTTTTTCTAGCTCCCTTGCTTCAGCCTCTATAAATATTTAAAGTCTTATCTGTAGCTGAACTTGTGTTTTATTATTCAAGACTTTGGTTTCTTTCATTATGAATAAGGTTCTCAGGGATAGCAAAACACAGTCAAAGGGAACTAGTTTGCTTTGTAATTTATCATTCCAGCTGAATAATTTTCGATCCTTAAGTCATCAAGGATAAAACACAACACACCTGAATTGTCCTTCTTCCTGTCTTCTGTCACAACAGCTTGTGCTGAATAAGATGTTTGTCAGTGAACCATTTTTTTTCTTTTTTGGGGATTCTTTGCGTATGAAACCGTTTCAAGTGTTCAGACTGTCGCCCGGCACACGGTGTTCAATGTGATTACTATCATTTCACCATACGCAAGAGCATTTTGAAAAAAGTGCTTTAAACAGTTACGTGACATATCGTCCTAATTACGTGTTCATTCTTCTCTCGATGAGAAGTCATTACCTTTGATTACTCTGAACATTTGTTTGTGTTTGGCAGTTTCCACACTGACATCATGCGTTAGCTGAATAATAGAAAGACTTTATTCCTTATCCCAAAGGTATCCGTGTTATGTTGGACTTTTTTCACAATTATGCCAAGAAGTCATTGTTGCCTTTGATTTTTTTTTTTTTCTTTTTCAGTTTTCTGTGTCCAGCCATATGTACAGGTTCAATCCTTGCAGTAAAGAAAAGAAAAATAAAGCCAAACATTTCCAAAAAGGCTTTCAACTGTGTTTATATAAAAATAATATTAATAAGAAGTAATAATTTATTCATCTCCTCGGGGAAATTTTGGTGTCAAACTGCAAAAATCTCCAGCTACAGTACTTATTTCTTTATATTTTGCTAGGAAATTGGTGAAATGGGTTCAGCAATTTGGTATGATCACCTTTATTCTTCAACTCATCTGAAATCTTAGTCGGCTTTTTTTGTCATTTCTTTAAGTAGTTTTCAGGAATACTTCTCCAGGTTTTTTTTGAAGGATATTCAAAGCTGTTCTTTGGATGTTGGCTGACTTTTGTTCTGTTCTCTGCCAACATAATCTTACACTGCTTCAGTAATACTGAGGCAAGTGATGATTATTCATAGGTCAGTGTGAAGTGACTTAACAAACAAAAGCATATCCCATTAAAAATGGTTGGGTTCAAGGACTGGACTAAAAATAAGTGGAAAAGCAGCCAATTTCCAGTGAAAAACTGAAAGAGCATATGGAGATCTGTTGCTAAAGACCACTTTAAAAAATGATGAGACACTCACTCATTGAAGCAAAGGGGTAAGAAATTAGGGGTGGTTTAAGACTTTTGCACAATATTCCAAATAAAACAAATAAATGCCTAAAAACAGCAGAAAAAAGCCAATGGTTGTAACAGTATTGGAAGGTAGAGTGATGAAGCAGGTCATCAGTCTTTTGTGTTAACAAATTTCTAAAATCTCACTGCAGTGGGATCAAAGTGTCTTCTACAATGTTCTGTGCTGCAGCACAGTGCAAGAAGACGACACCGAGCCACCAAAATATTGTGGAGAGGATGACTGTTATTATCAAAGATGGTCTGTACTTTTGTTTCTGTACACCTTTCCACCGCAATTCCCAGTGATGCCACAGTCCTGCCCATTATCCAGGCATCATGCGTCATCGCTAACACAGCAGTAACAAAGAGGACACTGGTAGCAAAGATCTGATAGAATTAAAACAGCATGTCACTGTCTACATTTAGTAAGTCTGCACTGGCCCTTCCTGTACAGGACATCTGCAACCAATCTGTTATATTATCAAGGGGGACGCCGGGATATTTATAACTCTGCACCACCTCTGTGTCCTCTCCACGGATGTTGATAGGCCAAAGACGGAGCTTAGACCTATGGAAATCTACAACTACCCATGCATTTTTTTTTTTTTACAGCCAACTTTATTTGAGCATTTTTAAAAATCATATTAGAGGGAAAGGCTTTAGGCGGGTTGCATCAACTATTTGGTGAATTTGATGTTAAAAACGTTCGACTCCCAGGCAATATATCCTCGCAATTTTAGCTATCCCATGAATTTTCCTCAAGCGTCACCGTGACGTTGGCAGTATCGGTGTTTTGTTTTTTTATGTGGATGACTCAGCAGCGACTGAAAGGACTGGAAATGAATTAGTGGACATCAATGTCTATGTTGAGAATTAGAAAACGAGGATAAAACTCAGCAGTGCAAACGCTGCAGACTGTTAGCGTGTTTATTGGCAAGCACTGTATTTAGTAATGCACAAAAATGGATGGACTGCACTGTTGGAGCCATGAAATAAACAGATGACGACCTTGTCAGGTCGCTGGGCTATTGGACAGCCCCTGTGGAAGCAGAGTTTTTTGGGGTTTTTTTTTTTTTTTTTTTGCTTGTTTGGTTTGACTTTTTTTTTCCTCCTCTGCATCTCATAAGGGAAACAAATGGACCTCAAGCAGCACTCAGCAGATGTGACACTGGTGGCTTTATTATGAGAAATGGCTAGAAAGTGGCACAGGACCCAAATGTGACACAGTCACAGCTTTGCTGCCTGAACCTCTGCATTTGAAGGACAGCAAACATTAAAAAAAATATTACAGATCATTTTTTCCAGGATCAAGGTAAAAGTAAATATGAGGAGCTCACCTCAGACCTCGGTCTAAGCTGTGGCATGACTTTGAAGGTTTTGTGTTTAGTGTTTGTAGTCCATGGGTCATGCAGGTCTGCTTGGATAAAGTGCTGCTTTTGGGATGCATGCAGTGTCGAACATTAACAGGCTGATTAATGCCTGTGAGCACAGGCAGTAATACTCTCTCAATCCCAATTTCACTTTAGAGGATTTTCAGAGGGGCATTCTGTAATTCCCTGCTCATTTAAATGTTGGGGTAAATTAGGAATGCCAGATGAATTTTTGCTTTTGCACATGTTTCTCACAATGGTTCTCACATTGAGTAATTTTGTGTTGTGCTGTTAAAAATGCTGCAGGAACTGGTGATTTGGATTTAAGAAAATGCATCAGAACAGTGCCATAAAAATGCTGTCTGCTCACATCATTGCTTAAAAGCTGGAACTCAGTTAAACACAGTATTGGGAAGGTTACTTTTAAAATGTATTCCACTACAGATTACAGATTACATGCCCCAAAATGTATTTTGTAACGTGTTACGTTACGTTACTCAATGAGAGTAACGTATTCTGAATACTTTGGATTATTTAATATATTATCATGCTGTTTACAACTACATGAATGTGATTTATTACTATTACTGAAGTTCCGCGGGTCTGAACCGTAGTAAAGGACCTCTGACTAATACGTCGGTTCCGTGTTGGGCTCGTAGCCGAAAAATAGCTTTACTTTGTTGTCTGGGTCAACTTTGCTTGCCAGAGACAGAGAGAGGCGTTGAAAGGCTGCTCCAACGGAACTTATTGTTTCGGAGGAAAACATGAACACAGCGTACAGTCGAGTCTTAATAGCTTACTTACAACTGGGCTCGTCAGGCACTCTTCTTGACTGCAGTGGTTATTATTATATTATTATATTATTATAGACACTTTACCCTACTTGCCTACTGGTGTTGGCCAGAGGGGCCGATGGCGCGATATGGCAGCCTTGCTTCTGTCAGTCTGCCCCGGGGCAGCTGTGGCTACAACTGTAGCTGCCTCCACCAGTGTGTGAATGTGAGAGTCCTGACCCGCCACAATATGAAACAGGAAAGTACTGCTGTGTAATCCATTTATTTCAACAAAGTAACTGTACTCTAAATACCACCTTTTTAAACAGTAACTGTAACGGAATACAGTTACTCATATTTTGTATTTTAAATACGTAACGGGGGTACATGTATTCCGTTACTCCCCAACACTGGTTACACAGCAATAACTCTGTGCATTTAGGCATGTAGATATGGTCAGCACAACCTGCTGACCTTTTGCTGGTGCCACACAGGCTGGGCTGAGTATTTCAGAAACTGCTGATCTACTGAAAAGGGGAAAATATCCAGTGATCGTCAGTTTTCTGGTGGAAGAAAATGACTTGTTAATGCCAGAGGTCAGAGGAGAATGGCCAGATTGATTTGTGCTGATAGGAAGGCAACAATAACCACTCTTTACAACCAGGGCATACAAAAGTGCATATCTGAATGCAAAGTATGTTAAACCATGAAGCAGATGGACTGAAGCCTCAGACGACTACACCAAGTGCCACTCCCCATGTCTACAATTTGTACAGGCTTATCAAAATTGACAATAGAAGATTGGACAAGTGGTTAAACAATAAATAGGAAGCAACAAACAAACATGCATGGATCCATGCGTCAGTGGTTCAGACTACTGCTGGAGGTGTGATGGTGTGGTGAATATTTTCTTGGCACTCTTTGGTCTCCTTAGCACCACTTTAACATTATAAGCCTACCTAAGTACTGTTGCTGACCATGTCCATCATTTATGACCACAGCGTGCCCATCTTCTGATGACTGCTTCCAGCAGGACTTGAGCTTTGTGTCCTGTGCCCCAAAGCTCAAATTTGCTGAAACTGGTTTCTTTAGCATGACGATGAGTAACCAAAGGCCTCCACAGTCACCAGTTTTCAATCCAACAGAGCACCTTTGGAATCTCTGCGTAGAGTCCTGTTAAAGTTTTCTTTTACATATGAAAGTATACTGCCACTGGGACACACTATTTTAGAGAGATTTATTTCATTGCTTGTTTCACCAAACAGTATTATGCATTGGTTGAAACTCGTGGTGCTACAGTATAGTATGTCTGGTTGCTACTGCAGTCCAGACTGCAGTCTTATCCACAGAAGACCTGGGTCATTATGAAGCAAAGAAATATGATAAGAGGAAAACTGAACCTGCTGATATCCTGATACAGCAAATGGCCTATAATTTAAAAAGAAGAGCTAATACAGTTATGCAGCAAAGTGAGCTTAATTAAAATATTTTTTTAAAAATCTCAGTTTTGTCTTTGTATTCTTTTCATTAATTTATTATTGTAAATATAGCATTGCATTCTGTTTTTGTTTTCATTTTACACTTTTTTGTATTTTTGGAAACAAAGCTTGGCCACAAGAGCATCAGCGAGTTTCAACACAGATGCTTGCCAGTACAGAGTGGCTCACAGAGACCATTCTTTCCAAACATGTCGAATGGAGATGAGGTGAGAAAAACACCAAACTAGGAGAACTCACTGCTGTGTAAAATGCCATATCATGTCTCAACTAAATCCAGGGGGGAAATGCACTGATATGTGTGATTAATTGCAGGCGCTGGGGATCACAGATAATAATCTCTCTTTCATTTCTCAGTTCTTAAAACTATACTTTTCATGCAATTGCTGGGGGACAAAATCAGGCTTTAATTAAATTGGGAAACCTGTTCTACAAAATATATTTTCAAACTGATCACAGTTCTCGGGAATGCATGAACTCGGACTTGAAATCCGAGTCTTTAAATGCCGAGAATGTGTTTGCGCGTCTGTTTAGACCGTGTCACTACAAATGACGGCACCGCCTTCTCCGCACCTGACGCTTTCTCCACTAAACACTCACCGAGACTTGTGGCTATTCATCATCTTGTCAGCACCAGTAGATATCCATCATCCACTTTCACTGTGTGTCTGTAGCTCTCGCTTCCTTTCACGCGCACGCGCACAGGGCATGAGGGTAGTGAGGAGGGCCCTTCAGGCTGACACATTAACAGGGCTCCTGGGAGATTGCATGGGTATGTGTGAAGGATGAGTCGGCTAACCATCTCTGTACTGGTGTTTTCATTTCCTCTAGCCAAAGTGCTGCCTGTTTTTTTTTTTGTTTTTTTTTTCTATATTCTAACAGGAAATAGTGGAAAGTGAATAAAATGCTGATGCCGGTGAACGGTCTACATTAGGCCTGAGTGCGCCACTAAAGCTTGGCAGGGTCTGGGTGCACCTTTATTCATTTTTCATGTTTTAATTTTAGCATAAAATATACTCTGCATCAGATGCCTTGGAGTTGGGCTAATTTGTGATTATGTTCTCTGGGAAAGCAACTGGAGCAAGTAGGGTTCAGAATGAAAAAAGGAAGAGTGTCTAACAAAGATAATGAGCTCATGAATATTCTGCAGTAGGACTTTATTTACTCATCTCTACATTGAACTGTAAACAGTATTTAGAAGTGTTTTGTTATCTGCAGTATGTTTTCCTTTTTCATGCGCATAAATTAAAAAAAAGGGAATGTAATTTAAGGGAATCTGTTGAAGTCAAGTTATTCTCGAATATAAGTGAGTTCCGGGAAGTTTTTACTGACACAAGATTGATTCAGTTGGAAGGACCAGAGTCATGGCTTCATCACAAAAACGTCTGACTGAATTATGCAAAGCACCGTCTATAAAAGATTCTTTCTTTTTTTTGGAGGAAGTTCTGCAGGATAAATGAAGTTTAAAATGAGCTGTCTGGTCACAATCCCCAAAGGAGTGTTTGGGCAGTAAAAAGGTGCAGCATTTGATGAACACAGCCCCTCGCCAACTGTTAAGCAGCAGGGCGTAAATATTATGCTATGGAGTGTGTGGCTGCCAGTGGCGCAGGAAATATTACAGGTCTGGAATGAAGATGGATTCCACTAAGTTCATTCGAGAAAGTAAAAATGGAAATAAACTGTCTTCTTCTGGGCCGAAACTTACTTAAAAGTCCATCAAGTCCATTAGAAATCTTGCAGCGCGAAGACACCAGCAGTGACGGCAACAAGCTCTCGGCGCACATCCACATGAGGTAAAGAGACCTCACACAGAAATTCTTCAAACCGAAAGTATTATAGAAGTACTGACTGAGAAAGGTACCCAGATAATCTGTGCGTGTGTGTGTCATCATGTGAGGCATTTTTTAGTATTTTGGAAGATGTTTGTATGTTGTTCCCCAAATAGAAAATTTACAGGTCTCTCTCTCTCTCTCTCTCTCTCTCTCTCTCTCTCTCTCTCTGTCTCTCTCTCTCTTTCTCTCTCTCTGTGCGTATGTATGTGTGTGTGTAAATGCATGTTAATAATGTGTCAAACGTGTTGTTATATTCCTTAAAAGGCTTTTTTTTTAGACAAGTAGAGAAGCAAATGACAGTTAAAAAAAGAAAGACACTGACTCTTTTGTCTATTTAAGATTTTAATGTGAATTTCTTCAGTTTTACTCCTAATTTAAAATCAGCTTAGATTTGGCACACGGTATTTCAAAAATATTCGTGATATTTAAAAATGTAACAAAACATATAATAAAGGAATATTTAATTTATATATATATATATTTTTTTATTATCTTATTATTATTTATTTTTTAGTCCGTGACGCCGGTGAGGTTGTTTTCCCACAATGCACAGCGAAACAGCCACGTAAACGTAAACCATCGTAGCATCAGCGCTGCCTGCGGCTTGCCTAGCTGCCTCAGCTTCCTGTATAGCTACACCTTCCAGATGTGCAGATGATGATGCAGGACGCATTTCCCAGGTATTATATTATTGCTCTGGGTTGCGGATGTGCTAACTAACTAGCTGTTAATCGCCGCGCTGATTAAACTAAGGTTGAAGTTCAATGCTGTTGGTGAACACGCTAATAGTTAGCTGCTAACCTTTGCTAGCTTGTTAAACTGTCCTGTAGATTGTAAAGTCTTGTTTCCACACAAGATAAATTGATCGTTAACACCACCGGTAAACGTTAAAAGCAACGTGTAACGCCAGGTAATCTACCAGTTTATTGTTCGCACATGTAAACATAGCCAACCCTTAGCTAATGAAACACTGCTCTTAAAGTTGGGATTAAAGTAGCCGAAAGGTGAGACAGTTTGCCTCCGCAATCTAGTGTCGCTGCCTATTTTTTTTTTTTAAGTTAATCCAGGACTTAACGTTGTACTCGCGCCTTTTATTTGAGTTGTCTTGAAGTTCTGAGTTGTCTCGCTTTTTTCTCTGGGTGCAGTGAAAGCACCTAAAGCCTCAAATCGACTCCTCATAACCTTCATTCAGTCCGTGGAGCTGTCCATGGTTCTCACATGATGTTTATTGATTACAGAAAATTTACGTGAAGGCCATAGTTGAGTAGAAGAAACCTTTAGTAATCTGCAAGTTAAAAGTGAAACATCCAACAACACCACAGATACAGGCCATTTAAAAACTTTCTGTGTGCAACAACAGAAAATAAAACAAGAGTATTCAAATAGTTTAAAAATTGCCTCCACCTCATTCATGATTTTAGTTGTTTGACAGGAAATTAGAAATTTTGCCTTGTCTGACATTGGTCCTTACCAGTTCCATATTAATTTAAAATTTAATAAGCATCTAGCTTGAGCCCACTTATGGTAAAATTTCATGCAACCTTTTTGAGTAAGTTTCCCAACAAGCAGACAAACTTGACCAATTACAGTGGAGTGAATTAAATGAGTGCACTTTCAAGCAGTACCGTAGATAGAGGAAGAAAAATGTGCCTTTTGTTTAGAAAGCCAGTGACTAATGAGACAACATTTCACCAGTCTAGTGGTTTAAGTCTTTCTACAGGGTGCTGAATGTGCATCCAGAGTGAAATTCCCAGTAAATGCTATAGTTTTATCTCAGTTTCCAGTGAGGCATCAGAAAGGCAGCCAAGCTCAGTCAGATTTCTGCCAACAATCTTCGTCCATAGTTTGACTCTCTCCATGGTTTGTTTTTGTTAATCAAGGTAAAGTAACGAAACTGGCAGATGTATTGCAAAGGATATGAAAATGTATAATTAACCATTTCCTAAATCTTCAGTGCTGGTGCAAGATCACCAAAGGCCCCAAAATCAATTAGAATACGCTCTAAATGAGATTTTTATTAAGTAACTTAACACATAATGAAACTTGCTTTATGCTTTTAGCAAGTCATGTTTGGTAGTGATTGAATTTGGTAACAAACGGACTGCAAACGAATAAACATTTCATCTTGAGGTGCTGCTTTAATTTAGAAAAAAATGTCTGTTTATAATCTTCCGTGTGTTGTATTTTGACATTTTTTGGCA